>NC_064269.1:29640000-29940000 GCF_003254725.2 Canis lupus dingo | reverse complement strand
TCCTCTGTCCCTCTTGGTGTTGTCTGTAACTCCAATTATACATAGATGTTTTTCCTTCTGAGGCTGCCATTTATTTCCCTTAACTTTTCCTCATGTTCTTTTAATTGTTTTTTCTCTTTTTTCCTCAGTTTCCTTCCTTGCCATCAACTTGTCTTCTATGTCACTCATTCTTTCTTCTGCCTCATTAACCCTCATCGTTAGGACCTCCAGTTTGGATTGCAACTCATGTAATTGATTTTTGATTTTGGCCTGATTAGATCTAAATTCTGTAGTCATGAAGTCTCCTGTTTCTGCTTTTTTTCCAGAGCCCCCAGTAGCTTTATAATTGTGCTTCTGAATTGGCTTTCTGACATCGAATTGTAATCTAAATTCTGTAACTCTGTGGCAGAGAGTACTCTTTCTGATTATTTCTTTTGTGGTGAATTCTTCTTTCTAGTCATTCTGCTCAACTGCAGAGTGGCTAAAATGAGTTATACTGGAAAAAGGAAGGAAAAAAAAAAGAAAAGAAAGAAAAAAAAAAAAGAAGGGTATCCACTGTTTCTATATGCTGTAAGTCCTCCACTTCCTCTGGAGCTTTTCAGCACCGCCTGGTTAAGAACTCGCTCTTCCCCTGTCCTTCCAGCTGTCTTCTGGGGGAGGGGCCTGCTGTGCTGATTCTGATGTGTGCACTTGAGGGAGCTGCCCTGCGCCCTTGCCAAGTGCTGGGCTCAGTGGGAGCTGTTTATCCCGCGAGGCCCCTATTCCCTGGCAGCCCTGCTCCGTCCCAGGCACAGGATGACACCAGGAGGGACAACACCACTGGCGGTGGCCAGCTGTCCAGCCCTCGAGTCAGCTCCTGGAGTTAAGTACTGCAGTCTCCCAGTCCGCACTGGCCTGGATGCTCCGGGGGCGGGAGACACAGATATGCACAGCTTGGGGGCTCCTGGTGGTAGGAGAGGACTTGCCATCTTGTGCCCTCCCTGCCTCCACCTCTCCCGGGGGGAGCACAGGATCCTGGGCTGTGGCCCCTGGCACCCTGGGATCCGGGGCCTGTGCTGCTGGAATCGGACTCCTGGGGCGGCGCAGCCCCTTCATCCGGAGCTGCTGCCTGAGCTTCTCCCGAGGCCCCACCAGGAGCTCGCTCCAGCCCTTTGCCATGCTCGGCCCGCGTGTGCGGTGGGCTCTCATCGGGTTGCACTTCCCTATTAGTGACCCTGGGAGACTGGAGGCTCCACTGCCCTCCTGCAGTTCTGCCCGATTTCCCTGCTGAGCACCTTTCCATCCGGGAAGAATCCGGTGTGGACTATTAAAGTTCTTGCTTCTCTAAGGCTTGGCTTTTCTGTCCTGGAGGCTTTCACTGCCCAGCCTTAGTCCCGGCTCCTCTCGGGGCCCCTCCCCCACTGGATTATTTTTTTATTTTTATTTTTCCACCCTCCTACCTTGTTAGAAGCGCAAACTCTTCTCTCTGTAGCGTTCTAGCTGTTCTCTCTTTAAATCTCAGGTCAAATTTGTAGGTTTTCAGGATGATTTGAAAGTTATATAGGTAAGTTGGTGGCAACAGGTGAATTGGGGACCCTACTCCTCCACCATCTTGCCCCCTTACTCTACAATGGCTGTTATATAATAAAAAAAAAAAACCCTATAACTCTCATCCCTATGATTAGTCCTCTGTATGGAGCTAAGTAGTCTTGAAATAAGAGACCAGTAAATAAAACATGATTGATTTTTTGTTTAAAAAGTACATGTAGGCACCTGCATACCTTTAGATAAAAGTCAGAAAAGATATACAACTGATAGAAAATAATAATGAACCCTGAACAAAGTGGAAAAGCCAGTGGATTGAATAGAGAGAAACTACTCCATTCTTATTTCATATAAATGAAATATGAATTGCATTTCCTATGTAGGAAACCAAGCAAAATTATCCCTTAAATGTGAAGAAAACCAGGATGCCTGGGTGGCTTAGTGGTTGAGCCACCATCTATCTTTGGCTCAGGCCATGATCCTGGGGTTCTGGGATGAGTACCCACAATGCTCCCTGCAGTGTGCCTGATCTCCCTCTACCTATGTCTCTGCCTCTCTCTGTGTGTCTCTCATGAATAAATAAATAAGATATTTTTAAAAAGTGAAGGAGACACTATTAGTGTCTGGTTTTGATAGTAATCAAAAACAAAAACAGAAATAACAAATACTGGTGAGTATGGAAAATAATTGGAACATTTGTGCAATTTTGGTGGAATTGTAAAATGTTATAACTACTATGAAAATAGTATGAGTTTCTTCAGAAATTAAAAATAGAACTACCATATAATCCAGTAATTCTACTTTTAGGTATATACTCAAAAGAACTGAAAGCAGGGTCTCAAAGAAATGTTTGCACATCCATGTTCCCAGCAACACTATTCACAATAGCCAAGAGGTAGAAGCAATGTAAATATTTACTAATCAATAATGGATAAAAAAGTAGTATATTAATGCAATAGAATAATATTCAGTTTTAAAAAGGAAGGAAATCCTGTCACATATTACAACATGTATGAACCTTGAAGATAATTATGTTAAGTGAAATAGACCAGTCACACACACACACAAATAAAACTTACATGAGGTATCTAAAGCAAACCAAATTCATAGAGAAACAAAGTAGAATAGTGATTCTAAAGAACTGAAAAGAGTCTGTTGGTGGGGTGGTGAGATCTATTGTTTAAAGGGTATAGAGCTTAGGATTTGCAAGATGAAAAAAAAGTTCTGGAGATCTGTTTCAAAATTATGTGAAAATGTTTAACACTACTGACTTGCACACAAAAACTGTTAAGATGCTAAATTTTTTGTTTTGCATTTTTACCACAATAAAAATAAATTTGCAGCTTTTGCCCAAATTAAAAAAAATAAAAACGAAGAAGGAAAAAAAAGTGAAGAAGGAATACTTTTTTCAGAAAAACATAAACTAAGGAAATATGTCACTAGGAGACCTGCATTGCAAGAAATGTTGAAAGAATTTCTTCAGAAAGAAGGGCAGTGATATAGGTCAGAAGCTCAGATATACATAAAGAAATTAAAAACACTAGAAAAGTAATAAATGAAGACACAAGAATCTATTACTTTTTGATTCTTAATCTAATAGATAGCCTTTTGTTCAAAGTAATTATAGTGACATTTTGAGTGACTGTTGAGTGATGCTAAATATAAACAAGTGTAATTAGTGACAGCAATATTATACAGTACAGAAGGAAAGAATTGTGAATATTCTGTTATTAGGCGTATATACTACCTGTGAAATAGTATAGTACTATTTGAAAGCAAACTTATATTAGCTGTAAATATGTTCTACAAACTATAGAGTAACCATTAAAGATAATTTAAAAGATATAAAATTGATATGTAAAATGATGAGAGAAAATGGAATATTATAAAAAATGGAATATTATAAAATGCTCAGTTAAAACCAGAGCAAGCAGAAAAAGAAGGTAAGATTAAAAAATAAATAAGATCAAATGCAATGAATAGAAGAATTTACAAACATGGTAGATAGTAATGAACTATATTTATAATTACTTTAAATATAAATGATCTAGATGCACAAAATAAAAGAACAGAGATTATCAGAGAGGATGAAAAACCACACCCAAATAAATGTTGCTGTTTATAAGAAACTCATTTTAAATATAAAGAGGATATAGGTAAAAGTAAAGGATTGGAGAAAAATATACCATGCTAACTCTAATTAAAAGAAAGCTAAAGTAACTGTATCAATTTCAGACAAAGCCGACTTTAGAGCAAGTAAAATTGTGAAGGATAAAGAGGAACATTATATATAATGGTAATGAAATCAACTCTCCAAAAAGCTGTAACCATTCTTATTGTGTATGCACCTAACAACAGAATATCAAAAGACATAGAGAAAGAATGATAGAACTGCAAGGAGAGATGGACAAATCTACAATTATGGTTAGAGACTTCAATACTGCTCTACCAGACAGAAAATCAGGAAGGGCACAGTTGACCTGAAGAGCACCATCAGTTGACTGGATCTAATGGTTATTTAAAGAATATTTCATCTAATGTATAGATAAAGAACATATATTCTTTGAAAAACATTTTGAACAATGAAAATGAAAGTACAAATTATTAATGATTGGGGATGTAGTGGAAAGCAATGGTTAAAGGGAAATTTATAGTACTGATGCAAGATAAAGAAGAAATGTCTTACGCATTGGAATGTTAAGGAAGCCACAAAAACACCCTTAAATAAATAGATGTATCTCAGTTAAATAGTGAGTTTAGTAATTCCATAGGATAAAAAGTCACCATAGAATACCTTCGGCACACCTGGCTGAGCAAAATATTCTCAGAATTAACATTAAAGGAAAGAAAATAATAGACATCTTCAAAATTGAGAGTTTGTGTGTGTGTGTGTGTGTTTGTGTTAAGGTTTCTTTTGCTTCAATTCATTTGAGGTGGATGAAAGTTTAAGTTACAGAATGGAAGAACATATTTGCAAACAAAAATCTGAAAATAGACTTGTATGTGGAATATATAAAGAACTCTTAAAACTCAACAATAAAACTAAAAAAACCACTAATTTATTTATAAAATAGGCAGGTAATATAAAGAGACATTTCACTGATGTGGATACATAGATGGCATATGTGTACATCAATACCATTAGGCATCAAAGGAATGAACATTTAACAACACGAAGTTATCACTATACACCTTCCACAATGAATAAAATAAAAATAGTGACTACATTAAATACTGGTAAGAACATATAGAAGCTTGATCATTCACAGATTTTAGGTGGCTACTCTGGAAAACAATTTAGATTTTGTTTATTTACTTATAGCCTTAAAAACAAAAACAAAACCTCCAAAACCCTAAATATCTAACTGTCCCTAGATGCCAGCAATTGTGCTCTTAGGCATATATCCCAGAGAAATTAAAACTTATGTTCAGACAAAAACCAATATACTAATGTTCATGGAAACGTTATTAATGGTGGACTAAAAACCAGAAAAAGCCCCGATGTCCTTCAATAGGTGGATGGTTAAATAAACTGAGATATGGCTATACTAAGGAATATTATTCATGCAATAAAAAGAACTGAACTATTGATACACCCAACAACTTGGATGAGTCTCCAGAAAAGTAATTTGAGTGAAAAAAAGCCAATGCCAAAAATTATATACTATATGATCCATTTACAATAGAAAATATGATCCATTTCTATAACTATAGAAGTTATAAAAGGGAAACAGGAGGGATCCTTGTGGTGATAGAACTGTTCAGCTGTGGTGTGGTAGATATAGCAACCTATGAAATGAAATTGTATAGAACTGAATATACACTTTAGTACATACATGTTCAAATAAGTTCAAATAAGATCAGTGGATGTATCAGTCAGGAATATCTAAAGGTTTGCCTATGATAGACCATGACCCAGAATCTCTAAAAGGTTGCTATATTGTGCTTTTTCATGATTTTTAAGGCTCAAAGATTTTTGTTACAGTTAAAAAAATTTTAAAAGGGGAAGTATTAAAGAATTTGTGGATATGTTTTAAAACCACCACAAAAAATCCTTTTTATCACATTAAGGAAATTTTCTTCTTTTTTCCTAGCTTATTATGATAAAAATCTTAAAAAGAGTGCCTGAGTGGCTCAGTCAGTTAAGCATCTGACTCTTGATTTGGGCTCAGGTCATGATCTCAGGGTTGTGAGATGGAGCCCCACCTCCAGCTCTCACTGGCTATGGGAGTTGTGCTCAAGATTCTCTCTCTTCTGTCCCTCTGCGTCTCCTCCTCCTTCTTAAAAGTATCATAAATATGTGTTGAATTTTACCAAATGTTTTTCCTGCATCTATCAAATGACTGTATGATTTACTTTATTTTCCTGCCTAGGTTTTCAAATATTTAAACTAACTTTACATTCCTGTAATAGACCCTACTTTGATCTCGGTATATCATCTATTTAATATATCCTAGATTTGATTTGCTAATATTTACTAATCTGATATTTATTAGCTTAATTATCTTCTAATTTTATTAATAATTTTTGCATCAATGAGGTGCCTTGGTGGTTCAGCTGACTAAACCAACTGACTGTCCAACTCTTGGTTTTGTCTCAAGTCATGGTCTCAGGGTCATGGTTTTGGAGTTCATGGGGCTCCATGCTTAGCAGGGAGTCTGCTTGAGATTCTCTCCCTCTCCTTTGCCTTCCCCCTACTCTCTTTTTCTCTCACTCTCAAATAAATAAATTTTTAAAAAGATTTTTTCTTTTGCATCAAATGCTTTTGAGAGATATTGGCCTACAAATTACTTCCTTATGATATTTTCACACTGTAAACACAAGGTTTTGCTAGCTTCATAAAATGTTTAATCCATCTTTTTGTACTTTATAGAAGAATCTTAACAGTTGTATAATTTCTTCCTTTAATATTAGCTATGTGGGCTAGGAGTTTTCTTTTCTTTTCTCTTCTTTTCTCTTCTTTTCTTTTCTTTTCTTTTCTTTTCTTTCTTTTCTTTTCTTTTCTATCTATTCATGAAAGACAGAGAGAGAGAGAGAGAGAGAGAGAGGAGAGAGAGAGAGAGAAAGGCAGAGATACAGGAAGAAGGAGAAGCAGGCTCTATGCAGGGAGCCCGACATGGGACTCGATCCCAGGACTCCAGAATGATGCCCTGGGCCAAAGGCAGGTGCTAAACTGCTGAGTCACCCAGAGGTCCCCAGGAGTTTTCTTTGAAATAAGATATTCAAGTTCTTTAATAGAATATTTATGTGTTTTAGGAACTTCATTAAGTAGTATTTTTTAAAGAAAAACTTGTATAATTAAATTGTTGAATTTATTGATATAACATTGTTCATATTATCATCTATTTTTTTCATGTCTCTAGAATTTGTAATGATTCCCCCCTTTTTTAATTCCGAGAGGTATAATTGTTTTCCTTCTTTAATCTTGATCAGTATTCCAAAGAGTTTGTCAATTTTTAACGTTCAAATAACCAACTTTAGATTTTATATATTTTGTATATGGTATGTTTGTTTTACATTTTGTTACTTCTATTAATTTATTATTTCTCTTTCTTATACATTCCTTAGTTTCCAATTACAGTTATGGTTGGTAAGTTTTTGAGAGAGAAGCTTAAATTCTTGATTTTCAGCCTTTCTTCTCGTTAGTATACTTATTTAATGTGTAAATCCCCACCAAGACCTTTTTTTTTTTTAATTTACATCCCACAAGTTTTGATCCACAATGTATTTTTTTCTTTCCTTTCAAAATATTATCAAATCTCTGTTTTCATTTCTTCTGTTACATACTGATCAATTTAAAGTATATCGTTTAGGGATTCCTGGGTGGCTCAGTGATTGAGCATCTGCCTTTGGCTCAGGGCATGACCCTGGAGTCCCAGGATCCAGTCCCGCATTGGGCTCTCTACATGGAGCCCCCTTCTCCCTCTGCCTGTGTCTCTGCCTCTCTCTGTGTGTGTCTCTTCATGAATAAATAAATAAATAAATAAATAATCTTTTAAAAAGCATATTGTTTAATTTCAATACTGTTAAATGTGTCTAGTTAGCTTTTTGTTATTGATTACTAGCTGATATCCAATTTGGGGAGAGAAACTGTTTTTTAGATCAAGATATGCTTCATGTGCATTTTGAAATTAATATAAATTCTGTTTGTGTTGATGGCAGTGTCCTATAAATCTCAATTAAGTAAAGTTTGTTAATTCTGTTATCCAATTACTTATGTCTTATAGTTATTGAAAGATGTTCAAGTCTCCCAGTTGATTGAGATTTGTCTAATTATCCTTTTAGTTCTATCAATCCTTGTTTCATATTGGAAATTATGTTAACTTGCATATAAATTTGTAATTGCTACATTTTCTCGTTGATTGACCTCTTTTATCATGTGTAATGTCTATCTGCATCAAATCATCTTGCTTTAAACATATATTAGCTTTACTATGCTTAGTTTTTCTTTGTGTATCTTTTCCCCTCATTTTTTCAGCCTGTGTCCTTATATTTAGGATGTATCTCTTCCAAGAGGCACATATTTTGGGGGTCTTTTCTGTTGTGTATTCTCCTAACATTATTGGGCTTTCATGTAGAGTGTGTAGTCTACTTAAATTTAGTGTAATATTGATATATTTAGGAATAAAACATACTGGGCAGCCCGGGTGGCTCAGCGGTTTAGCGCCACCTTCAGCCCAAGGCCTGATCCTGGAGACCTGGGATAGAGTCCACATTGGGCTCCCTGCATGGAGCCTGCTTCTCCCTCTGCTTGTGTCTCTGCCTCTCTCTCTCTCTCTCTCTCTCTCTCTGTGTCTCTCATGAATAAATAAATTTAAAAAAAGATCTTTTAAAAAACATATTTCTATAAAAGTATATCTGTATAAAAGAACATACTTGTATTCTAATGTTACATTCATTTCTGAATTTTCTCTTTTAAAACTTAAGCAAATACTTATATTATCCCATTATCCCCCCTTTACATTATTTTACCTTCTATTTAAACACTATTTTAATCTTCTTTTAGTTGTTACCCTCGAGATTACAGCATGCATTCTTATCAAATTATGGTCTAACACATTATTATTTTACCATTTTCTTGATGCTGATAGAAACTTAAAACCTTGGAAATTCTTTTAACCTTAAGCTACCCAGTGTTATGTTATTGTCATTTTCATTCTATGCATAAGCAACATTTAGAAGACGTTACAATGACTGCATTGCATGATAGGTATTAATTTTTATTGGTTCACATTTTTACCATTCCTTTAATTTTCTCACTTCTCTTAAGACCATTTTCCTTCTCTACTTTTATCTGTCTATCTATCTGTCATATACCTATCTATTCATGCATTCATGGCTGTGGCTAAAGATTTATCTCAATCGTTGCCTAGAAATAATCTCAGTTTCATCCTTATTTTTGAAGAATGTTATTTATGAGTACAGAATTTTATTGTTCATGAGTATAGATGGGTATAGAATTGAGACTTATCTCCTCCCCTGACTCTAGTATTTTTAGAAGACCATTTCATTGTGTCTTGATTTTCTTCTCTTCTGTAGGAACTCATCTTCAATTTTATTACTGTACCTTTGAGGATAACACTTCTAGCATCCGCCCCATTCCTGTGTGCTATCTTCTATTTTTTGTTTTGGTTTTCCTTTGCATTTTAGCAGTTTTGCTATGATATACTTATGTGACTTTGTTTACTTGTTTCTTTTTTCTTTCTTTTTTTTTCTTTCTTTCTTTCTCTTTCTTCTCTGTATGTTTTTCATGCTTTGTTTTACTGATATTTTGAATATGTAGATTTATGTCTTTTAGCAATTTTAGAAAATGCCCAGCCATTCTCTCTTCAAATATTTCTTATATCTTGTTTTGTCTATATTTTCCTCTTTAGATTTCAATTAAGAATAGATTAGATTTGAGTTTTGCTCAGATATTCCATGTACTATGTTGTGTTTCAACCATTCTTTTTTAATCATGGTATTTCAGTTTGTATATTTTCTATTGACCTATACTTGAATTTAATAATCTTGTTCTGTCCCATCCAATATGTAATTTAACCCAAAGATTTAATTCTTTAATATCAGACTTTGCAAGGTTTAATTATAGAATGTCTTTTTTATTCTGTTTTATATATTCTAGTCCTTTGGAGATGTTCTCTATCTTTTCATCCATTTATCCATTAAAATTTTTTGACATATTAATTATAGTTATTTTCCATTAAGTTCAAAATGTCAGAAAACTATGAATATCTTTCTATTACCTACTGTTTCTGTTAATTACCAGCCATATATTATTGCCATGTTGCCTGTCTAGTAATTGTTGGCTTTTTGGTGGATAATGTGTCAAGAAGTTATTTTTCACACATGAAAGAGATTTTCCTCTCTCTTCTATTAGGCAGCTGATAAGGGATTGATTATTCTAATCCAATTAGAATTTAAACTTGATAGGGACTTAGCTGAATTATGATGAAATCTCCCTTCACTCAGCCCCTGTCTAGGACATAATTCTCCAGGTCCTTTGGTTGCATATTGGCTCTTAATTTTCCCCGCCTTGAAATACTATACTTCAAATTTTGCCCTTCAGATGTTTTAGCCATTTCCCCAACATCCTCCAACATCTACTTAAAAACATGTCAGTTTTTTGAAAAAGGAGTCTGGTGATGAATTTGACATGTCTTTGCTTTGTATCTTTTGTAAGAGTACAGGATAATTTGCTTTGCCTTGTAGATTCTTTTCTCCTGACACTCTAGCCTCTGGTAGAGGCCAACACTTAGAAAGTATCTAGCAGGAAAGCCAGACTTTGCATTTGAATTCTTGTTAAGTTTGCAGTTTTCCCTCCAACACTTCATAATAAGTAAATTTTTGCTGGTTATTTTTCACCAACAGATTCTTTCAAATAAATAATGAAATAAAGAAATAAGCCTGATCTTCAGTTCATGCGCAGAACTAGCAAATAAGCAAAAACAAAACAAAACAAACAAATTAAAAAAAACCAAACACCAGAGCTGCAGCAGATTGTCATTTTACTTCAGAAAATCCTTCCTTTATATAAGGTTGAGTTCATCAATAGTTCATTGCTTCAAAAGCTTTTAGGGGTCTTTGAAAATTGGATCAACCTCTTCTACTTGTTGAAGGCTGAACATTAGTCTACCGTTACTTATTTAATTTCTTCCAAAAGCAAAATCCTTTTTGTGGTTTCAGTGTTAGGTAAAATTCTGGATTTTTTACAGTGGAAGTAATGGAAAGTCTAATGGTTTATAGTGTCATTTTGTATGTCATATTCTATAAAATATGGTCTTCCAAAATGCCCTTTTTTCAAAGAGGTGGATTATACACAAAAAAAAAAAACAAAGAAAGAATAAAAGTAAGTGAAGTTTTGCAAAGTATTATACAAAATTAAGTCTAGTTACTTGTATATTTATGGAACTTCGCTATCAATTAAAATTTTTTTTTTAAATTTGTTTTTTTTTTTTTTTTTTAAATTTATGATAGTCACACACACGGGGGGAGAGAGAGAGAGAGAGAGAGAGAGAGAGAGAGAGAGACAGAGGGAGAAGCAGGCTCCATGCACCAGGAGCCTGACGTGGGATTCGATCCTGGGTGTCCAGGATCGGGCCCTGGGCCAAAGGCAGACGCTAAACCGCTGCGCCACCCAGGGATCCCTCAATTAAAATTTTTAAACTTTGGTAAATGATAAACTTGGTCATGTGTTTTCACTCTAAGAAATTGCTCTTTTCCCACACACCACAATTGTATTAGACTAATTTTTCTATTAATTTTTCTACTTGTCAAATTCTGTCATAACTATTATGTCCATGCAATATTTGTCATATATCCAAAGTGAGATTGCATCCCAACACATTTTTTTTTTTTTTCCCTCCCTCCTAGGATACTTTTTTTTCTTCCAAACTTTCATTTAAATTCTAATGAGTTAACATATAGTGTAATACTATTTTCAGGAGTATAACTTAATGATTTATCACTTACATATAATGTTCATAATAAGTGCCCTCCTAAATACCCATCACCCATTTAGCCCATCCCCCACCCATATCCCTCCATCAACCATCAGGTTGTTCTCTATCATGGAGTCTCTCTCTCTCTCTCTTTTTTTTTTTTTTTAGATTTATTTATTTATTCATTCAGAGAGAGCAAAGAGAGAGGCAGAGACACAGGCAGAGGGAGAAGCAGGCTCCCGCAGGAAGCCCGATGTGGGACTCGATCCTGAGTCCCCAGGATCACACCCCGGGCTGCAGGCGGCGCTAAACCACTGCGCCACCAGGGCTGCCCTATCATGGAGTCTCTTATGGTTTGTTTCCTTCTCTCTCTTATTTTCACTTCCTATATGTTCATCTATTTTATTTTCTAAATTCTACATCTGAGTGAAATCATATGGTTTTTGTCTTCCTCTGACATTTAGTTTAGCATAACACATTTTAGTTCTGTCCTCTTTATTGCAAATGGAAATATTTCATTCTTTTTTACGGCTGAGTAATATTCGTGTGTGTGTGTAATCACATCTTCGTAATCCATTCATCAATCAGTGAACATTTGGGCTCTTTCCATAGTTTGGCTATTGTTGATGATATTGCTATAAACGTCAGGGTGCATGCATGTACCCCTTCCAATATTTCTTTTGTATTCTTTGGACAGATACCTAGTACTATAATTGCTGGATCACAGGGTAGATCTATTTTTAACTTTTTGAGGAACTTGCATGCAGCTCTCCAGAGTGACTGCAACAGTTTGCATTCCTACCAATTGTGTACGAGGGTTCCCATTTCTCTGCATCCTCACCAACATCTATTATTTTCTGTGTTGTTAACTTAAGCTATTCTGAGAGGTGTGAGGTGGTATCACGTCATGGTTTTGATTTTTATTTCCCTAATGATGAATGATGTTAAGCATCTTTTCATGTGTCTTTTAGCCATATGTATATCTTCTTTGGAGAAATGTCTATTCATGTCTTCTGCCCATTTCTTAACTGGATTGTTTTTTTTGAGTGTTCAGTTTTATAAGTTCTTTATATATTTTGGTTACTAACCCTTTATCAGAAATGTAACTTGCAAATATCTTCTCCCATTCTAGTAGACCACCTTTTAGTTTTGTTGAGTTTCCTTCACTGTGCAGAAGGTTTTTATGTTGATGAAGTCCCAATAGTTCATTTTTTTGCTTTTGTTTCCCTTGTCTCTAGTGACATGCTAGTAAGCAGTTACCATGGCTCACATCATAGATTGCTGCCTATGTTCTCTAGGATTTTGATGGTTTCCTATCTCATATTTAGGCTTGTCATCAATTTTGAATTTATTTTTGTGTATGGTGTAAAGAAGTGGTCCAGTTTAATTCTTTTGCAAGTTGTTGTTTAGTTTTCCTAGCAAGCATTTGTTGAAGACACTGTCTTTTATCCATTAAATATTCTTTCTTGCTTTGTTGAAGATTAGTTGGTCATATGGTTGTGGGTCCATTTTTGAGTTTTCTATTCTGTTCCATTGATCTATGTGTCTGTTTTTGTGACAGTACCATACTGTCTGGAATCGTGATGCCTCCAGATTTTTCTTTCTTTCTTTCTTCTTTCTTTCTTTCTTTCTTTCTTTCTTTCTTTCTTTCTTTCTTTCTTTCTTTTTCTTTCTTTCTTTCTTCTTTCTTTCTTTCTTCTTTCTTTCTTTCTTTCTTTCTTTCTTCTTCTTTCTTTCTTCTTTCTCCTTCCTTCCTTCCTTCTTTCTTTCTTGTCTTTCTTTCTTTCTTTCTTTCTTTCTTCTTTCTTTCTTTCTTTCTTCTTTCTCTTTCCTTCCTTTCCTTTCTTTCTTTCTTTCTTTCTTTCTTTCTTCTTTTCTTTCTTTCTTTTCTTTCTTTCTTTCTTTCTTTCTTTCTTTCTACTTTCTTTTTCTTCTTTCTTCTATTTATTTATTCATAAGAAACACAGAGGCAGAAACATAGGCAGAGGGAGAAGCGGGCTCCCCGCAGGGAGCATGATGTCAACTGGATCCTGGACCCCAGGATCACACCCTGAGACAAAGGCAGCCACTCAACTGCCAAGCCACCCAGGCATCCTGAGTTTGCTTTTTTATTTTTTTTTTTCCAGGATTGCTTTGGCTATTTAGGGTCTTTTGTGGTTCCATACACATTTTAGGATTGTTTATTCTAGTTTTATGAAAAATGCTGGCAGTATTTTGATAGTCATTTCATTAAATATGTAGATTGCATTGGGTAGAATAGACATTTTTAACAATGTTTGTTTTTCCAATCCATGAGCATGGAATGTTTTCTCATTTCTTTATGTCCTCTTCAATTTCTTTCAGAAGTGTTCTATAGTTTTCAGAGTGCAGATCTTTTACCTCTTTGGTTAGGTTTATTTCTAGATATCTTATGGTTTTTGGTGCAATTGTAAATGGAATTCATATCTTGATTTCTTTTTCTCCTGCTTCATTATTGCTATGCAACAGATTTTTTTGTCCTGAGACTTTGTCAAATTTATGTATTAGTTTCAGCAATTACCACCTATTTTTCTATGTAACAGCTAAGACTTACATGTCTGCCAAAATGGTATCTGGATTTTGGGGTTTTGTTTAGTAATTTAAACTTAAGTTGAAATACAAAATTAAAAGTTTCATTTTTAAATTTCAGTATGAAAATTTCTTTTAATGCCATGTTAATGTTGTTCCTAAATCCTCTAATAACCATCATCATTTTGTTAGAGAAATGAATAAAAAGTTAGTTAATACATTTTATATATGTGGTTTAATAGACTATAGCTTACTGATACGCTTAATTTATTTATAAAAGGTATAATACTTATATTGTAACACTATATTTTATATTAAGGATTATGGGCTTCAGAAAAACCTCTCATGTTTCTGTTATTTTTGTAATAATTAAAATGCATATTTTAAAATAAATTTTATATGTATAAATTAAATAATGAAATAATAATTGTGGGAAAATTAGGAGACTCAAGAAACCTTTACTAGAGTATAAACTCTATCCTTTTTGAGTATATAATAATCAACATACTTAGCTTTGGCATAACACTTAAAATATGCCAGGAATTATACTGGTTGATCAATGTAAATGGTAGCATTTAATCTTTATAATAAATGTGGTAGGAATGATCATTATAATTGTTTTAAATATGAGTAAAATAAGGCCTAATGAGATTAAATAACTATTTCAAGATTATATAGCTATAAGACATGTGAAGTGTTTTTGTTAAACCTTTTGAAGTTATTTTCAAAATACGTAGTTAGTTGTTTTTTTTTTTTATCTCTTTCACTATAGTTCAGGAAACTAAAGCTTTCAACTGTAAGATTATATTATTCTGATAACTAATGGTGAATTTCATCAAATAGTTCTCAACAATCCAAGTTTAGTTGATTTTCTCTTTGTAAGCAGATGGGAAAAAGTGGAAAGATCTGAACAATGATTAATTGGAATTCTAAGCCCTTGTTAGGAGTCTGGAATTGTGGGCTGGACCCAGAGACCATATACCACTGTGATTTGTTTTACAGGGATAATCAAAAAGTATCAGGCAATCTTAGAAATCTAACTTGGCATTCAAAGCACAATTTACCTTTAGCTAACTGTATAAGTAACATTTTATGTTAGTTTACAAGTGAAATCATAGAAATACATTGTTTTTCTGTACTCTTCCTAAACTACAAGGTAAGTGTTATTATCATTATTTTACAGATGGAGTCACAGCTGAAGCTTGAGAAAACTAGAAGTTAACCACTTTGTGAGAAATTATTAGGAACATCCCATTGACTAAATCCCAACTTCATCACAAGTTGGTTATAAGAAACAAATAATTGAAGGGTTAAAAGTAATCTCAGTAAAGGGAAGGGAGAAAGCAGCAAGTTGGCTCTATCTACCTGATAGAGCTCTATATTCCATCTTCTTTATCACCCTGGCAGAAGAAAGGGCTTCTTCCATGAATTGTGTAGTTTAGTATCACATTTGAAGCCTCATTTAATGTAACCAGGATTTCTTCTTCTTGTGAAGGGAAAGCTAGGGAGATACAAAGAAGGACAGAGACCCTCTCCACTCATTCTTTCATGGCCCACCAAAATTAGTATGAGTTCCTGTCTAGAAATGGGTTCATCTCCTGTACATACATACATATGAATACACGCACACACACACATTTAACACTATTTATGTGTATATATACGAATTAAACATTATATATGCATATTATATATGTAATATATGTATATATAAATAGACATAAATACAGGTAAGAAAGATGCCCAAGTGCCATCCTGAAGAAAAAAGTGGAGGTTCAGATGTAGAGGTATAGATCTGAGGAATCACTATTTTATAAAAGCTCTCCAGGTGATTCTTATAATCAGACATGTTTGGAAACACTAGCTCATATTTCACAGTGCAATAAATAACTAACAGTAATACCCTGAGTATATAGATCAACTGATATATCAGTCTATTTCTCCTTGATTTCATTTCAGAACCAGCTATCTCTAGCTCCTGTCTCTGTACACCTCTTTTCTTCTTTCTCTGTCTCTCTCCAAATACTTATTTTCCTAATGTCAATTTCTGACTTCTTTTCTTGTGTCTGCCATTCTTGGAGTAATCTCTTATATTGTCTCTTTTCCTGTAAAATAGTAGTGTTCCACTAGATTTAATGATGTTCAGAAACCATTTTTAATTTTCCTAACCAGACTACACAGATATAATAGCCAACCGAGGCTTATTAATAAAAATCAAGTGTGAATTTCATGTTAATACATATATAGTTTTTGGAACATTGTACACCTTTTCCTCTTTTCTTCCCTCAGATATATTTTGCTGGGATGTTATCCCTCCTGACTCTCTTTATATTTGTAGAGCTTGTTTACAGTCTTATGAACTTAGTGAACTTCCAAGGTAGTTATTTCTTTTGAGAGAGGGAGAGAGAGACAGAGAGACAGAGAGATAAATGCATTGACTAAGCAGACATCTCTCCTATTCTTTAAATTTGGAGTGAATTATATTGTTGCAGGGGCAGTAGGAATACTTTCTCTTGGTGCTGCATATATATTATTTGATCTGGTAATAAATGTAAAATATAGTCTTACATAAACATATATATAAGCTAACAGTTGAAGGTGGCAAATAAATTATAGAATACAAAACTAGTCCCTAGTAGCCTGACTGTCCTGTGTGTATGAAATTGCATACTATGTGAACAGAGCTTCTTTAAAAGACTTTTCCTGAATAATATTTCTAACGGTGTAAGGAACCAGGACCTTGAAGTAAACCTTTTCATTTTTGAAAGTGCATTTACTACTTTAAGATTCTGTCTGGAATCCTCTGTGCATTTATACGCTGCCTCCTACTTCTTGCCCTGTGTACCTGAGTTCTGACACAGTGGAACATGAGAAACCAGCTTATCCTCCAAAGCTCATTTCTGACTGCTGATAGGGTACAGGTCAGTGCTAGTGTAGACTACTGAATCTTATTTCTTTGTTACTTGTGTACTGTGTATTGAAACTCAAGTGAAATGCAATATTTAAAATCAATCAATCAACAAATGTTGATTGATCACTCATGATATGTTAGGCAAAGTAGGATATTAAAGTTGCATGAGGCAAGATCCATACTCTCAGGGAACTTAAAATTTAGTTAACTGGTAATTTTTTTTTAATGTGAAGAAATACTTGGCAGTAACACCATAGACAATGCTAAAGAGCAAGCTAAAGTCCAAGATAAATAGTACAAAAATTATTAGTAACCAGAATGTTTGATTATTGCCTACTTATCAATGAGTAAAAGATGACTCATGTGCAAATAATATGAACAGATTATTTGGCTTGCAGACAGTAGTTTGCTAACTCCTGAGGTGAAAGGCTATTGCAATGATATTGGTAGCACTGACTTGATAACAACAGTGATAGTTATGAGATAGGACTGCATATATACTTTGCAATCAGAGTCAACAAAATTTGCTATAAGTTTATTGTGCATTGGGAGAGAAAACGATGTCAGAGACGACTTCAAGATTTTAACCTGAGCAACTATAGTTGAAGATTGCCATTTAATGAGCTAGAGAACATGAAAGGGGAATCAGATTTGAAAAAATCAGTTAGTAATTCAGATTGGGACATGTTAAACTATCTGAAATCCAGATGGAAAACAGCAAGGAAATAGTTGGAAAAACAAATCTGGAGCTCATGATCTTTAGTCTATCATGGAGATATACTTTTGGGAGTCATCAGTATATAGATAGTATCAAAGTTATGAGCCTTGATGAAATTATCAGAGAATAAGGATAAAATAGTTTTAATAATAGACCATGGACTAAAAGTAGTAACGAAACATGAAGGTGGTAGGATAGAATAAAAATTTATTAGAGAAAAAGGTTATAGTTCCTAGCAATGAAGAAAAGTTGTTGCACTTGGGTTCTAAAGAATATGAGCTGGAAAAAACAGAGCTTGTCAGAGAATTATTATTGCCATTGAGATTATGGAGAAATTTCAGTTGCTGATACTAGAAAAATTTAGCATCTAACTCTGGGAGTATACAATTGAGTTAGACATAGATCAAGATAATCTGAGTAGAGAAGGTTAAGAAACTGAGAGGCCATGTTTGAAGAACTGTTCATGTGTTTATTAAGGTCACTTAGAATATTGACAGGAGAAATATGGGAGCTATTATGGAGCTATAACAATCAATACATGAAAGGAAATATTGATTCCATAGATAATTACAGAAAGAATAAAGATTGACAAAGATAATTACATGAATCTTAAAATATGTTTTCAATTTTTATTTGTAAATGGAATAGGGAGAGAAAATGGTCTGAAAGTAACAATGAGAAATACTTACCACACTTCCAGAGTTGGTAACTTGAAAGATATGGAAGAAAAAACATAGCACCTTAGAGAACTGCAAGGAAACCAGTGTAGTTAGAAAACTATCAGGTTTCAAGTAAAACAGGAAGGTGAAGGGAATATTCAGTAAAGATTCCTAAGAATAAAGGAGATTGAAATCCTTGTTTCAGGAGGAATAGAAAAGTCTTGGGAGTTGGGATAAAGTAGGAGATGTAGTCACTAAAAGGCTGCATGGAACCTTGTAAGGATGTGATTCTAGGTGATGAGAGATGGCAGGAGGTCTTAGTCATCCTTTGGGGACTAAATTAAGCAGAAATAAAAGACATGATTAGTCCTGATAAACTCCAAGGTAGCTCAGGGTAGTGAGGCTATCAGCTATGAGGAAAGGAAGGGCAATGAAAAATTGCCTGATATGCAGAGCTTTGACATCTCCTTTTTCTTCTATGGATGGAGATGCAGAGTTTATGGGAGGAGCAGTGTTACCAGAGGCTCTGGGGTTTTATGCTTTACAACAATGCAAAGGAGTAGAATTAAATAAATAGAGATACAGACTTGCTTTCTTAGTACAATAATTAATAGTAACTTGAGAGGAAGGGGTTTTGCTACCCCCTCTCCCTATGTTTACACTTTGAAAATATATAGTAAAACATATAAGCTAAAAAATTAGGGTAACCACTTATATAGATGGAAATGAGATTTGTAGCTTCTGATATAATATGGAGTAGAGGATAAAAGAGAAGTAGGGGACAAATTAACAGAAGAGAAACAAGAAGAAAAAAAACTATTGATAAACAGAAAATAAAAGTAAGGTAGATTTTGGTATATCATAACTCATATTAATTACAAATGAATTAAACTTATCTATTAAAATCTGGAGCATATAAGATTGATTTTAAAATTAAATTTTTATGTGCTTACAAAAACATGTAAAACATTAGGACACAAAACAATGAATATGAAATATGAAATATACATGAAGAAAATACTAAAAATATTATCAACTTCTTTCAAGATAGATTTTTAGTAAATGAGTGGATAAAAACATAAAGGTAAAGAAAGTTTATAAAGAAATTATTTTAATGTAAATTTGTAGGTACCTAATAATGCAGAAAACAAAACAAAAACACATAATTACAAGAACATTTTACTATGGAACAAAAGTTTAATGCAAATTCTCCAAAAGTTTTAGATGAAACAGATGACAAACTGTCTACAGTATAGAATATTTGGACTATAATTTGATATAGTATGTTTAAGTAGGTTCCTGTGAGCAACAAAAATAAAATGTTCCTTTTTTTTCCAAGCGTTCATGGAACATTAGCAAAGATTGAGCATCATAAAAGTCACAAAGAATATCTTACCAATTTTTACTGAACTTTAATCAAGTCATCATGTACAATGAACAAAGCTAAATCAAATTAGACATTGCAAAGAAAATATGGCTTAAATTAAACATATCTAGATACTAAAATTTCACTTTTACATATTTCAACTTATTAATATTTTTATTTTTTTAAGATTTATTTGTTTATTTGAGAGGGGGAGAGACAAGTGTGCGGGGAGGGCAGGGGGAGAGGGAAAGAGATTTTTTTTATTGGAGTTCAATTTGCCAACATATAGCATATCACCCAGTGCGCATCGCGTCAAGTGCCCCCTCAGTGCCTGTCACCCAGTCACCCCAACCCCCCCCGCCCACCTCCCTTTCTACTCCCCCTTGTTCATTTACCAGAGTTAGGAGTCTCTCATTTTCTGTCATCCTCACTGATATTTTCACTCATAAGCAGACTCTGCACAGAGCACAGAGACTGACATGGGGCTCCATCTCACGACCATGAGATCATGAGCTGAGCTGAAATTACATATATATATGTATGTAAATATATTATTTTCTACAACCTTTCTGAAAAAAGTTGAAGTAAATCATGAATCTGGTAGAGTAATTTTTATGTAAAATATATATAATATATTTATGTGCATGCATACAGATGGATATATGAATAAAAATTAAAAAGGGAAAAATTGCATAGAAATTGTGAAAGGATTAGCTCTTGGAATATATAGAGGACATGGAATGGGATTGAAGTGTTGACAAAGGTGGATTTTTAAATTTTTTATTAATATTTAAATAATAATATATATATATTTATTTATTCTTAATTACATATATGTATTCACCAGTAGCAAGTTTTAGAGAATATGTATGTGAAAAGAATAAAAAAAGCAAATATGACGGAAGTGTAAAGAGTTCATTCTTGGGGCTTAGAATATGAGTGATTACTATTTTATGGTTTGTACTTTTCTGTATATATCAGGTATTTTAAAACAAAAATTACAACATATTTGATAAATCACAAATATATCACCAGATTTTATAGGATAAGACATTATATTTTAAATGAATTGACAGCAAATTCTACTTTACTTCAGGAAAGGTAGAGATCCACGTAAGCTGTGGTGTTCTGAGACAGTTTCAATAATGAGAATATGCTGTGGTTGGAATAATGGGTGGACATTTGCAGATGGAGAAGAAAAGTCATTTCAGGCATACTGAATGGAATAATCTAAAGAGGAGATAGCTAGGTTTATATTTAGAGAACACTAAGTATATTAATGAGAGGAACATACAGCCATATCCAGCTTAAGTAGAAAGATGGAGTAGGCCAGAATTTGCTGGTAAGCAATACAGAAGAATAAAATATCACAGAAAACCAGAAAGGTTCATAATATGCTTTAGGGAAGCAAATAAAAGGATTATAGAATGGTGTTCTCAGAAAAATTGGTGTTCTTGGTAGGGAATCATGGTAAGGACTTATATGCAAGATAAAAATAAAGAAAAGCTAGGACCTGGTTGCCAAGTGGGAATATCAGTTTAATTAGAAGAGAATGAGGGGAAAGTCTGCTTTATATAATATATTTGATTTCAGGCCCTGTCATTTACTTGCTAGATAGACACTTTTCCTGGCCTAACCAATGCCCGATCTCTAAGCCTTTCTTCCTTGCCTTTCCAAGTCTCTTGCAGTTGAGTGTGCCCATGTAGCACTCTTCTATATGAGACATAAGTAGATGTGTTGGGGATTTCTGCTGAAAAGTTTGCCTGATAAAAAGGACTTTTTTTTTTTAATTTTTGCTTACATTACTGCTTTCTCCTTTCTTCCTGTGTCAGATGCAAACATAACAGGTATCACTTTAGCAGCCTTCTTGCAACTGTAAAGAAAAGGCCAAAAGCCTCATAGAGGCTCTGGTACTGACATCATTGTACAACTTGGGGCCAGGCTATTTACCTCTTATTATTTTTTTTTTTTTAATTTTTTTTTTAAATTTTTTATTTATTTATGATAGTTAGAGAGAGAGAGAGAGAGGCAGAGACACAGGCAGAGGGAGAAGCAGGCTCCATGCACCGGGAGCCCGACGTGGGACTCGATCCCGGGTCTCCAGGATCGCGCCCTGGGCCAAAGGCAGGCGCCAAACCGCTGCGCCACCCAGGGATCCCTATTTACCTCTTATTATGAGAGAAAAATTAGCTCCAATTTATGTAATGTATTGTGATCAAATTTTTTATAGTTGTAGCTGAAAGCATTCTCGGTGCATTTATTATATAACCTAGAAAGTTAAATGCTCTGAGTCTTAATTTCTCATTACTTCATATGTGTATTGAATGAGATAATAAATATTTTGTGCTTAGCTCAATGCTTAATACAAAAACTGCTTAGTAAGTGGTATTACTCATTGTAGTCATTGTTAAAATAAAACAAAAGTTGTTAAAAAGGAATTAGTGACATGGCAGGGTTGAGGTGGATTGATGAAGATTGTCCCTGTATCATTCCTGCTTAGGAATAGAGATGGTCCGAAATTTGCAGCTTGACTAAGCCTAGAGATATAAGATAAGTGAATTAATCATCAAGATTGAATGGATGTAGAAATAGGCCAGTAAATAATTATTTATATAAATTTAAGTATATTTTTGATATATAGTCAATACTCCCATACCAAATGGTGCACATGTGCCCTGTGTACAGCACAGCATGGGTTAATCTCACTTGGTATATTTTGCTGAGTGAAATAAGTCAATGGAAAAGGACAAACATTATATGGTCTCATTCATTTGGAGAATATAAAAATTAGTGAAAGGGAATAAAAGGAAAGGTGAGAAAATGAGTGAAAATATCAGTGAGGGTGACAAAACATGAGAGACACCTAACTCTGGGAAATGAACAAGGGTTAGTGGAAGGGGAGGTGGGTGGGGTGATGGGTGATGGGCACTGAGGGGGGGCACTTGGCAGGATGAGCACTGGGTGTTACTCTATATGTTGTCAAATTGAACTCCAATAAAAAAATTTAAAAAAATTAAAAAATAAAAAAGGATAAAATTTAAAAAAATCTCACTTGTATAGGTTGGCCCCATACTTACAACTATAGCTTATGCCTTATAACTATAGCTACTGACTTACAACTACAGCTACTTATAACCAATGCTAAGGAACATACTAAGAAAAAATGATGTTCTATAACCACCAGTTTCTTATTCTTCCATGAGTTATTTTAGTCTTCAGCATTGCTTAGCAATCATAGTTGGATTTATGATTTGCACCTGGGTTTGGTTGAGCCTGGTCTAGGGCAGGGCAATGGGGGTGGCAGGGTTGCGGAGGGAGATATGGTTTCCATGGTTAAGAGAGGCCACATAGTCCGATTGTGCCTGCTACCAGTTCCCCATAAAGAGACCTCCACTACAATAAGAGGTTGGGGAGTGCCTGCGCGGCTCAGTCAGTTAAGCTGTGCCTTCCTCTGGAGTCATGATCTCAGGGTCCTGGGATGGAGCCCCACATTAGGCTCCCTGTTCAGTGGAAAGTTGGCTTCTCCCTCCTCCTCTGCCCCTCACCCCTGCTAGTGCTCGCTCACTCTCTGGTGAGAGTTCTGGTACTGAGGTGTGGTAGCAGTTTGAGACCTGCACACAGTGTATATACCATACAACTTGAGCAGTGGAAAGAGAACAAAGAAGCCTTCATTGGTGTCTCCAGACACTTTTAATTCTTCTCCTGCTCCTGGATTCTTCTCCTGCTATCACTGTACTATAGTATTATATATTATAATATATATTATATGTTATTACATATTATAATTATATATTATTATATTGCTTTATTATAATACTCTTTACTCTTATAAACCATTGAGTCCACTGAGCCCTTTCAATCAACACTTAAGATCATTAATACATAATTAACATGTATATCATTCAACAATGTTATATTAAGAATTATGTCATATTTATAGTTTAAATTATTATGATATAAATAATATAATAAAATATCACTCATCAAATTCCACCAAAATATTTTTTAAAGGCTCTCTTCACATTTTTTACTTCTCCAGGAGTAAAAACTACTTTGAATTTTTGTGTTAATCAAAGACTTACTTTCCTCTAGAGTTTTACTACATTTGTATGTAACTCTAAAAAATATATTATTTAGAATTTTTCTGGTTTTGAACAATGATGAATGAAATCATAAAGTATGATTTATATTCTGACTTCCTGTTTTTCTGCTTAATATCGTGTGCTTGAGATTCATCTGTGTTGTTGTTTGCAGCTATAGTTTATTCTTTTTAATGTTTTATATTCCATTGTAGGAACATACCATATTTTATCTATTCTCCTACTAGCTGACACTTGGTTTACTTCCAATATTTTTTTATAAACAGTTGCCACAATTAATATTCTTGGCTATGACTCATGGTTGGACAGACACAAGAGTTCCTCTAGGTACATTTCTGAAGGGGGATTTCTGAGTTACAGGGTTTGCACATATTTAACTTTATGAATTTATGCCATTACCCGAGATTTTACCAATTTGAACTCTTGCTAGCAATTCAGTATTATTTTCCGTAGGTGTGTTATTTGTGGACAGTTATGTGTCACAGATTTTTAAGGAAATGAGGAGTGTATTTGTAGTGTAAGATGTCTTGAATAAAATATTGGGAATTTCTAGGACATAATATGTTTGAGTAGATTTGGATATTTGTCTAGATTCATGTATTTGTATGCCATAGAAATCAGTGAATTATCAAATTAATTTAGAATATTTTATATTAAATGTGGGATATTTTACATTTTAACATTGTCTCTCTACCTTTTCAAAACCAGAAAATCATATATTTTTATTTTATAAAGTATAATAGGACCCTGGAGACTGACAGAGACTAGACAAGATATCTGCTTTATACAAACTCTATCTAAAGCTTTGTTGTAATAACCATAATGAGTATATTATTTTAGGGCAAGTGGGTGCTCTGCATAGATGAGGCTGTCTGATAGACTACATCTTATGATTTAAAGGTTCATTTTATTGTTCTTTATCAAGATTAGTACTCCACAATCTGCTAGAATACCATGTGTGAAAAGTTATGGTTTAATAATAAATATCAGATATAGTATCAGGAAAATTAAAGGATTAAATCTAATGGCTCCCAAATATAATCCTCAGGAAAATTCATGTGAACTCTCTGACCACCAGTTCCTTCACCTGTAAATTGCTAATCTTTGTATTACTCTTAGCTAAGGGAAATCATATATAAGAAAGTACTTCATAAACTCCAAAACTCAGACCTCGGATATTGTCAGGTGCCCAATTAATTATTTTTCTTAGAAGTCATGGCTCATTGGTACAAGCAACATAAGATGAGTTATGTGGAAAAGGAATTTACTTAAAAAGGTATTTAAAAACCTAAAGTATCATTAAAAGGGCAAAGGAACCAGGAGAAAAACCCCAAATTGTGCAGCAGTACTGGTTTATCAATGATGCTCCATCCTCCCCTTCTGTATCCCAGATGCCCGCATGTACATTTCTGATGAAATGAGTATCAGAGACTGCATTTTGCCACCAACATTTCCAACCTCTGCCTTGTTGATGCCACTTCTATGGGGCTCTCCATTTCCTTGCATCACTAGCTGATGAACTAATATCTAGGTTCTGAGGCAGGCACCTGATTTCCAGTCACATATATATTGCAATCAGGTGCCTGCATCAAAGTCACAAGGAAGAATAGAATAGAAAGTAGACTATCTGGAACAAGTTTCAGTTAATGGGTATTAATTAGGTCAGGCTGGGTGGCCAAAAGTAATGAGTGATGCCCATATGTTTTCTTTAATTCCTCCAGAAATGTTGATAAAGCAAAGGTGCAGAAATGTTATCTAAAGCCACAGAATTATTATGGGGCAGACATGTAAATTGAAAACTGCATGTGCCTTGACTACAAGAATATAACCATCAAACTATTCTAAATGGTTTCAATAAGAGGTAAGCCTGCTATGCTTACTTGTGTTGTTTTCCCCTTAATACCTGGGGACCAAAGAATAAATTGGATCTCTTATAACAGTACTGATGCCCTGGAATAGCTAATGATAAAGCTATTAACATCAAAAACACAAAACAAAATAGAACATGATGTTTTTCCTGGTTTGCATGGGTGAAGGTTCTCTATGCTTTAACTATACACTATGTTATAATTTCTATATTCTGTCATAAATCAAAGAGTGAAAACTATATTATGAAATGAGTGTGCTGCTGAGATGCCAGGACAGATTTGTCCATTTAAGTAGCACCTGGATCTGTCTACATTTGATTGACCCCTTCCCAAATATAAAGTGCTGCATATGTTCTTAGTGATAATAACAGTGACCTAAGTTACTGTTGTCTAATGGCTTTCAGTTTTAAGTGTTGATGGTGTAAGTCTGGTTCATGAGAGACTAGTGCCTACACCATGGAAACCTCTATCACAATCAGCCGTGAATTTGCAGGCTAAGCAGAAAGGCCAAGGTTTGACTAAAGAGGCTAAGTTCCCTTCTTTTTTGTGACTTTTCCTACCAGTTGGTATTAGAATTTTGAATATAGCCACTTTACACAAATTCATATTTGAACATGAGGTAAAGTATGACAGATGCAATTTGCATTGAGAGGACAGTGTTATATATTGGAATGGGTTTATGGTGGAGTTAGAAGACCTAGGTTCGAGTATCCGGGCTGTTTTAACCTTAGGCAGGTCCCCTAAACTTTGTGACGCTTAGTTATTTTATCTGTAAAACAGGGATGATGGTATGTATATATTGTACAATTTGATATATCTCCAAAAAAATGTGAAATCACTGTAGTAAACCGCTACTCAGATGTAGATTATGAGTATTATTGTTTTTTAGCTTATTGTTAACTGATTTGCCATACAACCTGATAGCCAGTACCTACAATGGTTTAAAAAAATTTAAGGAAATTAGTAAAACCTGTAAAAATCCAATAAATGCAGCATATTACTTTTTCCCCCAGCTTTCCTGAGGTAGAACTGTCAAAATTGCAAGAAATTTCAAGTGCATACTGAGATGATTTGATATATGTATACATTTTGAAAAGATTCCTCCCATCTAGTTAATTAATCATCCGTCATCTCACATATTTATTTTTTTTTTTTAAATTTTTTTTTTAAGGTATTTATTTATTTATTTGTGATAGTCACAGAGAGAGAGAGAGGCAGAGACACAGGCAGAGGGAGAAGCAGGCTCCATGCACCGGGAGCCCGACGTGGGATTCGATCCCGGGTCTCCAGGATCGCGCCCTGGGCCAAAGGCAGGCGCCAAACCGATGCGCCATCCAGGGATCCCATCTCACATATTTATATATAGTTTTTGTATTTGTTTTAGGTGAGAACTGCATTACTTTTTATTTGGGGGAAATGTTGTGAGTCTTCTTGGATCTTATTTATTGTGGGGATTTATTGTTAATAGTGATAGGCTGCTATCACTGAAGAGAGTTTGCTGCCCTTATTATTAAGCAGAGCTCCAAAACTACTTTATAGTTTCAGCATTGGCTAAAATACAGCTCTTAGAGATGCCTGGGTGGCTCAGTGGTTGAGCGTCTGCCTTTGGCTCAGGACGTGACCCCAGGGTCCTGGGATCAAGTCCTGCATGGGGCTCCCTGCAGGGAGCCTGCTTCTCCCTCTGCCTCTGTCTCTGCTTCTCTGTGTCTCTCGTGAATAAATAAATAAAATATTAAAAAAATAAAAAATAATAAATACGGCTCTTAAATTCACCAGTGTATCCTAACAATTCTGCTTAAAATTTTATCTGGAATCCATTCATTTTCTCTGTCTTGTCTCCATGCTTCTACTCTTTCTCACTTTTAATGCATCCCTTACTCATCTATCCTTGAAGTCTTCTAAAAAAACCAATCAAATCATGTTTATTCCTGACTTAAAAATATTTAATGATTTCCCATTGCATTTATTTATTTTTTTAAATCTTTTTTTTTTTTTATGATAGTCATAGAGAGAGAGAGAGAGAGAGAGGCAGAGAGAGAAGCGGGCTCCATGCACCGGGAGCCCGACGTGGGATTCGATCCCGGGTCTCCAGGATCGCGCCCTGGGCCAAAGGCAGGCGCCAAACCACTGCGCCACCCAGGGATCCCTCCCATTACATTTAAAATGAAATCCAAACTCCATGTGTGTAGAACCTGGCACCTGCCTCTTTCCACATTTATATCTGATGTCATTCTCTTCTCTGACTTCAACCACTCTTTTCTATCTTCCCTTTGGCCAGTTATTTGCTGCCTCCAAGAATTTTGCCAATGCTTGCTTCTCTGAAATATTCTTTGCCCTTATTTTCGCAGAGTTAACACCTCCAACTTCAAATCTTAAGATAAATAAATGTCAGCTTTTCAGAAAGGCCTTTCTTGACTATCTTACTTACTCCAACCCTCTTTTAAATTAATTTATTTGTTAATATGCTTTTGGTCTGGCTTCCCTATTAGAATGAGAGCTGTATGATGGCAAGGTCTATGTTTATCAAGATCACTAATATATCTTATACTTTTAACAAAAGGCCTGGCACATAATTCTGCTTATTATATATTTATGGAAGAATGAGAAAATGGTTGCCTGGTTGGCTAGCAACTTGTCAGAATGGATGTTGTATTAAAACTTTGCCCTTTACCCCCCAAAATGGAAAAAAAAAAAAACCTGCTTGTCAAATAAAATATCAATATTATTCCTGAGAGTCTGCATGTAAATTGGAATTTTATTTTAACAGCATGATTTCCCATTATAGCTTCATGAATTATTTCTCATTTACTTTAAGTGATTTTGGTATCTGTTCCTAACAATTGAAAATCATCTATCTTCAGAATTTTTTTTTTTTTTTTTTTTTTATGATAGTCCACAGAGAGAGAGAGAGAGAGAGAGAGGCAGAGACACAGACAGAGGGAGAAGCAGGCTACATGCACCGGGAGCCCGACGTGGGATTCGATCCCGGGTCTCCAGGATCGCACCCTGGGCCAAAGGCAGGCGCTAAACCGCTGCGCCACCCAGGGATCCCATCAGATTCTTGATAAAAGAATGAATAGTATCCAGGAAGCAGCAGGTTTAGAGTACATTGATATATTTTGGAAGTAGCCCACCACTTAATTCACAGCCCAGAATTCTCTCTGCCATATCTGAACCATTTAGTTTAGTCATACACAATCCCGTTGACAAGAAATTCGTTATTTCCTAAGACGTGCATTCCATTTTTGAACCACTCTGGTTGTAGAAACTTCTTCTGTTTACCTGAACGAAAATCTCTCTCCCTCCCCTCTATTTCTTGCAATTCTATAAATTTTTTAGCCATTGAAATTAGGCTGGTCTGTTTTATGAATGAATCCTTCATATGTTTGGAGATAGACATGTTTAATCCTCTTTTCTGAACTTTATATTTTCCTTATGCCATTAACCTCCAAATAAATACAGAAAATAAGTTTAAATAAAGTTTTTTTTATGTATTTCTGGGAAGAATCATTTTAAAGTGAATAATGACTCCCAATTATTTGGAATGCATTTGTCATGTAAATTTGTGATTATGTTTGAATGGGAAGCATCCATTGCACATAAATATTAAAAACTTCAATGTTTAACTTTAAAATTACATTAATATATTAGTTCTGTTTGCTTTTACGAAGTTTCTATATTTTTTTGGCAAAGTTAGGCAGTTTTTTGAACTAGATTTAACATAAAGTTAATTAAGTTATACAAGTTTTTTAGGTTTACAGGTAATGTCTATATACACTATGAATACAATTGTCTTTTTCTCATGAGTAGTGGAACATAATTCACCCTTTTTTTCCTATCCCATCTTTTCCTGTATATATGACCTATATAAGTATTCACTTGGGGGGTGGGGGAGAAGGAAATAAACTTTAAAAATTCTACCCCTATAGTAACAAACCATCTCTTTGCTATTTATTTGTTTTAATACTTTTAGCCAATAAGATCTAAGTATTAATTATGGATTTATGATAATAGAGTAAAAGCATTATCTGGAAAGTATAAGCAGTTTTATAATTTTACTAATTTTAAAGTGTTATCTGTGCAAAATATTAGAAACTGGAATCTAGTTTGGTAATAACATTTTGTACATGTGTCTATGAAAATTTCATCTGTTATAAAAGATGGTTATATAGAGAAACATAAATGGACTGTATATTAAAATAAAAAAACAGTGAACTACGTATATACTTGTTGAAAGTTCACAAAGCTTTTTTTTCTCATTCATTATTAATACCTTCCCAAAAATAGATTCTTCGTGAAAACTATCAGCAGTGAAAGAGCAGATGACAAAACCACTTGAATGAAACAAATTTGATAAAAAGTTTGAAACTTTTTGTTATGAAGGTTGAGTTCAGACTCCTTTCTGGATTTTATTTATTTTTTATTTTTTTTAAAGATTTTATTTTTTTATTCATGAAAGACACAGAGAGGCAGAGACACAGGCAGAGGGAGAACTGGATGCAGAAATCCATCCCGGGACCCTGGGATCATGCCAAAGGCAGACACTCAGCCACTGAGCCACCCAGGCACCGCTTTTTTATGGATGTTAGACTGCCGGAGAGTTACTATAAAATTCATATCTGCATAACTATAAATGAACAGAGTATATTACTTTGGCAAGAGTTTACTCTAGCATTTCTGACCCTATCTATTTTTCTAATTTTCTGAATCTACTGTGCTGCAATGATTGGATTAAGAATGGACATATGACCCGAACTGAGCCAATAGTATTTTGCTGATGTTTTCAAGAATGAAATTATTTTCTTCTTGGGATAGCTAGAGCTAAGGGTGACAATCAATACCATAACATGGGAAAGATCTGCCTTGAAATCAAGCCAACAGAGTGAAAAGATGACATGAAAGAATGAGCAACCTGGTACATTTGAACATTGAGTCTTAAAGCTCTTGAATTTACCAGAGAAAGAGGTCAACCATTTGTTTCCATATTTGTGTTTGTTTTTTTGTCACTTGTACTGAAATAGTAGTGCCTATTTTAACTCTTCAGATAAAATGAAATAATAAAAAAAAACTAGAAAATTTCCTGCTGTATTTGGATCTCATTTTGGAGAGCTATACCATACATGTATACATATCATTATTTTATTTGCTTTAGTAGGGTATGGTATAGCTTAATTTATATAGTATACCATAGTTAAGCTATTTTTTTTAATTTTTTTAAATTAATTTATTTATGATAGTCACAGAGAGAGAGAGAGGCATAGACATAGGCAGAGGGAGAAGCAGGCTCCATGCACCGGGAGCCCGATGTGGGATTCGATCCCCGGTCTCCAGGATCGCGCCCCCGGCGTAAGGCAGGAGCTAAACTGCTGCGCCACCCAGGGATCCCCATAGTTAAGCTATTATATAGCTCTCTAACAAATGCTTAACTCAGTCATTTATACAGAAAAAATACTTACTTTAATTTATGTAACAAAATATCAGCTGATAGCCTCTTGTGCTCTGAGATTTAAATTGGCTGGATGTCTGTTCAGGATCATGTGAGAATGCCATGTTTTCCTAAAGAATTTTGTCAATTCTTTTTAACCTATGTCCTCAAGCTCTCCATTCTTTTTGTTAATCCTTTGGTCTCCCTTATCTCACTTTACATGACTCTTTTGTTTCATTCATGCCTATTTAGACTTGTAACTCAGACTTTTTAATTTCACTGAAACCTCTCACACAGGCACATATGTAACACAAACTTCTAATGGTGTGGAGGGCCAAAGAGTGATTTGCACTGCAGTCAATTATTACTGGTTACCTCTTCCCACTAGTTAGAAATTTATGTCTTTCCCAGATTTTGCTCTTGCTCTTTCTTTTCTTTGACTTCTCTTTTTCTCCTCTTCCTCTCTTTATCCCTCCCCTCCCCTCTCCTCTTCTCTCCTTTCTCTGCCCTTCCTAATTCCTATTCATTTTATCTGCAGAATATTTTAGCTTCCCTTTACCTCCCTTTCCAGCTCTTTTCCTAAAGTGTTACCTTCTGTACTAAAATCACTATCAGACTGTTTGCCTAAATAATCTTCTTCAGAGCTCTCAAAGTAACACTTTTTTGCCCTCAAAGTAACTTTTTGTGTGTGTGCTCTCAAAGTAACTCCGCCTTTTTGCTACCTTTTAAAAAGATGCTCAAATTATAAATGTGTAGTTTTTCTTTCATTCTGCACACATTCCTCTCTCATTCCTCATACCAAGATATTTTAAGTGGTACAGGAGAGAAAGGTGATCTCTGTTAACTAATAAAGGAAGTGATAGAAGTTCCCCACCAGTGGCCACACAAATGGAATTTCACCCTGGGCAATCCAACTTGCTTCTGGTGCTAAGAGGAACACAAGCCTAGTCAATATTTGAGCCATGCCCCAATTTTCTCCTGAATAAGGGCAGTAATTTAAAAAAATGTATTGATTAATATGTAAACAGGAAACTTGTTTTGGGAAAGAGGGAAAGTTCAGCTGTGTGACAGAATGGAAGTATTGCTCTATCTTTCTGGATCATTTATTGGAAAACCAGACTGCTTTCCAATAAAAATTTGGCCTGAATAAATAATATGGGAAATTAAGCAAATCTCTCAACTGGCTGATTCTCAGTGTTATCATTCCAGAACCAAAACTGAGTTCATTTTTGAAACACAAGACAGAATGTTGCTTCAGTGATGTTTCAGATGATCTCTGTAAATGTATAACAGCAGGATTGTTTTGGGGGAGGGGGGGAAGACTTGGATGAGATGATAGCATTGTCAAGGATTTGTAGCAACCTTATGTTGCCAAAGCTACTTCTATAAGATGTTCTCCTTTTACCATGAGCAGGGCATAATGCCAGTATATTTTCTTTTCCAATCTTGAAAGCAATACTAAGTATCTGGAAGGTGTTAGTTCCATGGAACATGAATCTGTGCTACCTAGGACCTCCCTGGGATTTACTCACACAGAATATTGCTCCTTTTCAGTTGTCATCTCTGAGCTGAGTTACCTTTTTTTAAATTTAAAATTATATTTTTATTTCACTGACTTGCTTTAAAGTGTCTTATAATAAGTAGCCACTGAACTAGTTAAACTTTGGAGAACAATGACAAGAAAATTATTTAATAGTATAAGTCTGTAGGAATCTCTTTAATTTGACCACTGAAACAATGAAAGGAATTGTTCCAAGCTTGAACAGCACCCCATGGTAATAATCATGTAAGAAGAAATTTCCTTCAAGTTTAAAGCCAAACAGGTGGAAGCTGTGAGGATACAGTAGCAAAGAATCTGAGAAGCTAATTCCAGCTCAATCTTTTCTATTAATGCCCCTTACCCACAATCTTATTTCTTCCTGATCCACTGTTGCATAAGATACTGAACACAGCTATGGATCGATTAAGTCATTTACAGATCCACCTTATGGGTAAGATAAATGATGGATTAATCTAAGTTCTATGGAGCCTTTATTTTTGAAACATATTTTAGTTGTGAATGAAATCCCTTACTGGAGCTTCCTCAAATTATTGCCTTCTCTTTTTCTCTTTCCTGAATGTAATGTCTGTTACATTCTATTATTGTTGTTGTTAACATTCTATTACTGCTTTCAGGTTAGTCCAGTTCTATAAGAGCTATCTATGAACATTGGTATCTAGCCATGGGTTTCTCCCTACCACATAAAGATGATAGGCGCAGACCTTTATTACATGGATGCCAAATACTAAAGTAACTTCACAATAACTAATATTTTTTCTTTTCAGAACTATGGGAAGCACAACTCCATTCCATCACTTGATGTCAATAATCTTGATGCTAAAGATCAAGAGAGAAATAGGGAATAAAAATTTGAGGGAAAGTAAATTTTCTAATTGAAATTTTAAACTATTATTTTCCTAGGGAATCAAACTTTGGGGTAGTCATGATGAAAGTAAAATAACACAGTATGACTGCTATATTAATGTCCTAATTCCTTCTCAGTCCTGACATAATTTTAAAATGATCATTTTGGTGGTGATTGTGACAGCATTGGGTGAAGTGGTTTATATGTATTATATCATTCAATGCTCAAGATAATTGTAGGAAACAGGAAGGGGTAATGTCTCCACTTTAGAGATCAGAAACAGAGCTCCTCCAAAGTCCCACACCAATATGATGTTTCTAATTTTTTCAAGAGCATTCATGTAGTTTTCCCCAGTGGCTGCACCAATTTACATTCCCACCAACAGTGCATAAGCGTTCCTTTTTTCACATTCTCATCTACACTTGTCATTATTTCTTATCTTTTTTATTTCAGCCATTCTGACAGATGTAAGGTGATATCTCATCATGGTTTTGGTTTACATTTTGCTGATAACTAGTGATGTTGAGCATAATTCCACTATACTGGATATTTACTCAAAGAAAATGAAAATGCTAATTCAAAAGGTCATACACACCCCTACATTTATTGCAGCATATTTACAATAGCCGAGATATGGAAATGATCTAAGTGTCCCTCAATAGATGAATGGATAAGGAAGATGTGGCACACACACACCAAAATATACACAGACACACTAGAATATTACACAACCATAAAAAGGATGAGACTTTTTTCATTGTGACAGCATGGGTGGACCTAGAGGGTGTTATGCCAGGTAAAATAAGTCAGACTGAGAAAGACAAACACCATATAGATTTCACTCATAGGTGGAATCTCAAAAACAAAAGAAATGCATAAACAAACAAAAAAATTCATATCTGTAAACACAGCAAACTGGTGGTTGCTAGCGAGAAGGAGGCTGGGTGAAATGGGTGGAGAGTGAAAAGTACATACTTCTGATTATGGAGTAAATGAGTCACAGGAGTAAAAGGTACAGCATAGGAATATAGTCAGTGGTATTATAATAGCCTTGTGTGGTGATAGATGGTAGCTACACTTGTAGTGAGCATAGGATAATATATAGAGATGTTGATTCACTCTGTTGTACTAATGTGATATTGTAACATTGTGTGTCAACTAAAAAAAATTTAATCTCACATCAATAAAGAATTGAATTGTAGTTGGATTGAATGTGGGAGGTAGCAACTGATGGAGAAGTAACTCTCAGAAGACATACATCATCTATGTTCAATAAAAGCCCTTATGAGGGACACCTGGGTGGCTCAGTAGTTGAGCATCTGCCTTTGGCTCAGATCATGATCTTTGGGTCCTGGGATCAAGTTCCACACTGGGCTCCCCACAGGGAGCCTGCTTCCCCTCTGCTTAAATCTCTGCCTCTCTCTGTCTCTCATGAATAAATAAATAAACCTTAAAAATTAAAATATAAAAGGCCTTATGAAAAGTCTTTTCTCTCACTTTCTATGCATTTAAGAGTATAGGAGATTGTCCATCCTTAGAATTAATAAAGAGTATCTTGTTTTCTTCCATAGAATCAGCTCTCCATTGTCGAGTGAAATTATCCTTTTCATGTGATTTCTCTTTGAATATTTCAGATCACCAATTTCTTGGTGCTATTATATTTTGTGTATTTGGTTCTCTACGTAATCTTAGAAGATGTATTATCTGATGTCTGTCTAGGATGCTAAGAATTGAGTCTAACAGAATGAGACTACATTTTTATATTTAATTTATTGTTTATTTGAGTGGGAGAGAGAGAGAGATCATGAGCAGAGGAAAAGGGCAGAGGGAGAAGCAGACTCCTTGCTCAGCAGGGAATCCAATGCAAGACTTGATCCCAGGACCATAAGATCATGACCTGAGCAGAAGACAGATGCCCAACTGACTGAACCAACCAGGCACCCAAGAATGAGACTATCTTATAACATGAGAGTGAGTAAAGAAGAGGTTCCTGTAAGTTATACATCATCTTAGAAGGAATGACCAAAACTCAGTCTTTACAATCTAGAATGAATTGTCCTAGCAGTAGATATCTCTGTAAATGCTGATATCTAATGAAATCTTCTGGTTATGTTTTTCCTTGTTTTATAGGAGATTATTTTGCCTAAATAATTTTAGGAAAAGCACCTCTTCTCTCCACCAACCTATCTTTAGAAAATTCTTACTCCATATTACATAATATTTATACCTTTGAAACAATTTTTTTCATTTTATTTTTAAAAAGATTTTTAAAATTTATTTATATGAGAGACAGAGAGAAAGAGAGCATGAGCAGGGCAGGGGAGAAGGGGCAGAGGATGAGGGAGAAGCAGACTCCCTGCTGAGCAGGGTGAGGTGTAGGGCTAAATCCCATGATCCTGGAATCATGACCTGAGCCCAAAGCAGACACTTAGCCAACTGACTCACCCAGGCGCCCCAACCTTTGAAACAATTTAATAAGTCTCTCTCCTTAAAATTTTCATGACGAGACTTAAAACATAATTTTGTGAAATACTTGGGGTGTCCCCTGAAGGATTGGTTGTCTTCAGCGCAGCAGGCCTGGGGATACATAGCCTATGGCACTCAATTTTGGTCTTCACGGTGCTTCTAAAACATTATTTAGAACCCAGTCACCTTAAAGATTGTGTTTGAATGGACTTTGCTGTGATAAGTAAGTGAATTAAACAGTTATTGATAATTTCATATTCACTGAAATATTGAGGAAAGAGAGGTAAAATTTTCCAGGCTACATTTGTTGGTGCATGTATATTTCTCAGTGTTGAATCTACACAGTTGAGCTCTTTGAATTGGAGACAAGATCAGAATTTTTGGTGAGTTATCACGGAATAGGGGAGGATGTTTGATTCATAAAATTTATGTTGTTGACAGGAAAAGAAAATAGTTGAAAATAAGTTTGCATTTGAATATGTTTGGTATTAATTCATTCTGAAATATTTTAAAAATCAATAAAATATTTGTGCTTCACTTTATAAGCAGTTATTACATAATCATGGCTAGTAAAATTATTTTGAAAACTTAGTATGACTAAAATGAATTAAGATTATTATTGTTATAATCAGTACCAAATAATATAAACTGACTTGATTCAAAATGTGGGACTATGACTAAGGAAATACATAATAGTAATAAATTTCTAAGAATTATACTATTAAATATTCAGGAAATTACATAGAAATTTTACCTTATACTCTATATTGATCACAATATGGTAGGTGATGAGGGTAACCAAAATTCCTTACAAATTTCTTTTTTTTTAAGTTTTTTCTTTAATTTTTTTTTCTTTTTAGGTTTTATTTATTTATTCATGCGAGACAGAGAGAGGCAGAGACATAGGCATAAGCTCCCTTAGGGGAGCCTGATGCAGGACTTGATCCCAGGACCCCGGGATCATGATCTGAGCCAAAGGTAGACACTCAACAACTGAGCCACCCAGGTGCCCTTCCCTATAGATTTCTGAAGAAAAAAAGAAGTTCCATGAAAATTTGTCTGCTTCTGATATTGTACTAAAAGATTTTTCAGGAAATAAAGACAGGTTTAATATCAAAAAATAAGAATGGTGTCTAAAGAACTAATAAAAAAAAGAACTAATCCAATTCTTATAAAGAGCAATCTTATGCCTACAGTGTTTGAAGTCTGAGATCTTCTTTTCCTCATGCTTATTTCATTCATTAATTAAATTAAGTGAAATGTTAATTTTAAGCTAAATCCACTCAGATACATTGCCCTGTCCATTCTGAGAAGATAAAAGCAAATGTTTGTTTTAGATATCTGGTTAACTGAGAAGACATTGCATTTGGTGTCAGAATTATTCTTGCCAAACATGTTACCAAATCATCCATTCCCCTTTGGTTTGTAGGCCTGACCTTAGGATGTGGCTCTGGGACACACCTGAAAATGTAAATTGTTCAGGGCCTGTTTTGTCAAGTGTGCTCCTCAGCTTATAGATTGATTCTATACAGTTTAGTCCTATCTACTTTGCATAACTCTTAGTAATGAGAGAATTATTTTTTATTTGAAATTTTAGGAGGAAAATAAAAGGATCATTTGAAAATGGCTGAATCCACAGAGAAGAACAAAATATTTAACCAGTATATTTATTAAAACAAAACAAAATCTTAAGTATTGTAAGTTATATGTGTATATTTCACACACAGTCACAGACACATACACAGAACCACACAGACAGAACAACTAGGGTGATAACTTCTTTTTAGTTTATTTTTATTTTTTAGATTTTCTTTATTTGACGGGGGGTGGGGAGGTACAAGCAGAGGAGTGACAGGAAGAGGGAGAGGAGAAGCAGACTCCCCACTGAGCAGGGAGCCCAAACAAGGCTGACCCAGCATCATGACCTGAGTCCAAGACAGATGCTTAAACGACTGAGTCACCCAAGCACCCCTAGGGCACTAACTTCTAATCTGTGTTGTTAAGAAATGAGCTTTGCTCAAAAGTGGGTGACTGTGATATTCATTCATGATCCTGTCCTGACCCTTGCTTTCTATTCTTCATTCTGCAATACATGCTATGCCATGCTCTCTTCATGCTGACCCACACCCCACATGAGTGAAAGGGAGAGCCATTCACTCCCTCCATAATAAAAGTTCACCCTGTTGTTTAAAAAAATTATCAGTACCTGTTTGCTGTTGATCACAGTTGGAATTTAATTTCTTCATTATACTGCACTATTATATCTATTAGTATTTTAATATATCTATTATTACATGCATCTCTAGAGTTTTGGAAAGATGTGTCTTCTAATGTTATATTTCTCAAACTTTATGTGCTATAAATCACTTGGTAATATTGCTGATATGTAGATTGAGATTTAGCAGGTCTAAAGTTGGTCTTAAAATTTGTATTCTGGGGGCACTTGGCTGGCTCAGTCAGTTAAGCATCTGCCTTCAGCTCAGGCCATGATCCCGATCCCTGATACTGAGCCCCACATTGGGCTCCTTGCTCAGCAGGGAGTCTACCTCTCCCTTTCCCTCCCTCCCACCCCCTGCTTGAGCTCTCTCTCTCAAACAAAAATAAAATCTTTTTTAAAATTTGCATTTCTGTTTTTTTAAGTTTGCATTTCTAATAAGAGGATTCCAATGCTGCTGATTTTCATATATATTCTGGGTATCAAGATCATATACCCATTTAATACAGCTCTTTGCTGCTTCCACTGGCGAACACCCTTTCCCTCTGCTTCCTTTGGTGAGTGAGCAAAGATGTGTATATGTATGTGTGTGTGAGAGGGATATCACTAAGAGAAAATTATAGTTCACCCTGGTGTTTGGCTTCTGCATTAAGTAGTAGCATAAAATGATTTGCTTTATTATTCAGCAATTCATTTTCCCATGGACCAACATCTCCTCTAGCAAAAGCAGGTTGAAATGTCACTATTCAGCCATGTCATGCTACACATATACTTTCATTCATTCATTTATTTGATAATCATTTATTATATATTTTATTTCAAAAATATATTGGGCAGTAGCTATATAGAGTGATGAGTGAGACTTGATCCCTGTATTCAATGAACTCACATCTAAGTGGAAGAGACAGACATGGTAAGGGAAATAGTAATATTGAGTTAAATAAAAAGCACTATATAGCACTGTAGAAAAGGTAAAAACTACATATATGAGATTCAGGAAAGTTTCACAGAGAATATGACATTATTCAGAAATTCGATGAGTAAGGAATAATATTCAGGTAGCAGAACAATAGGAGCAGAATTCCTTGCAAAGGCAGAGACACTACATGATGTACTCAAAGAATCATGGGTCATTCAGGATGACTGAGGAGAGTTGCAAAAAATAAGCCTAAAATAGTGGGTAAAACATCAAATCATGAATGGATGATTCTTAAGAAAGATGAATTCTTATAAGCAATGTGGGAATAGTGTGATAGAATTTTAGGAAATAGTTTCAATAGCAATTTAGAAAACAATAGCAAAAGAGCATGTTTGAAAGTATCAAGTTAATGCAAGTGAGAAACAATGAATTCTGAACTGAGGTAGCATTTGTAAGAATACTGAAAGATACTCATGACAGGACTCTGGTAAATTAATGTTGGCATAAAACTGAGGAAAGAGATGGTTTTCAAATTTAAAGTGTGGTTGATTAGGTGGGATATAATGATATTTGTTAAATAATTCTGTATACATAAATGTGGGAACTATTTTGGAAGTATTGATACTGAGTACATTTTTTATCTTGTTGAGTTTGACCATTTTTAAGGAAAATCAGACAGTTGTATAGCAAGTAGTTGAGAATATCCAGCTTAACAAAGTACACATGGACTACTAAAGTTGATTCTTTCCATTAGCCGGGAACACGTGGTATCTTCTCTTTGTAACTCAAAAATACTGTTTTGGTGAATGATGCAGTTGGGCAATATACAATGTCAACATTCATAATTGTTGTTCTATTGAGTTTCTTTAGAATTTGAAGAGATCAAAGACACAAGGTTACAAAAAATCTTTTCATGATGTCATATAACAGCAAGAGTGATTAGCTGATTTTAGTCCCCTCCTATTAATAATTTAAGCTATAAGCATTTTCTCATGTCTTTGATATGTGTATACATTTTGAATGATGTTTAAGAATTTACTCTTGATTTAAAAAAAATAACTAGGACTAACATTTTTTTAAAAGACACTCTGAAGTACAATTGCTTATTGATACTCAGTCATATCTCTAAATGCTTTTAGACCTCATGGTTTAGATTAATGTTTTATATCACGGTATCAGGAAGATTAGAGAATATTAATATGTGATATTACTTGATCATAAATAAATAGGTGAGCTAGAATCTGATTTGATCCTAGCTAACAATGATTGGAAGGAATGAGGGCTCCTAGCAATTCTATTCCTTGACTTACTTTTGAAGGTGGCTCCTCAAATAGTAAACAATTGGTTTATATGGTATATAGTAGATATACTAATTGTATGAGGGCTTCTGATAAAGTGTGACTGTTAAGATTATTTCATTTAAAATGGAAAGGACACTTAAAATAGGAAAGGCTGCAGGTAGAATTGGATATTTTGGGTAAAACACAATGATTCGTACTAGTAGTGAGCTGGTAGCTTGTCTGCAGTCATCGTGCAAAGCCAAAAGTTATTATAGCTTGTGATTATTTTTATTTACGGACAAATCGAACTGATGAGATGAGGTTTACATTTGCTCTACTTCTTTGTTTCCATCTGACTATCATTTTCTTTCAAGATTAAATAAGAAATTTATTGAACTGTAACATCAAAAACTTATTAGTGAATTGCTGGGTATTATATACTTATATTTATATATTTATACATGTATTACCTAAATCTGCCACCAAAGCCTCTAGTAACTTTGTATAACTCTGCACCATTAATTTCTTCAGAGTGACATTCTGATGTGAGCTGAACAGATGGAATTGCAGGATTGTTCTAGCAAATTTATCATAAAAAATGCATCCGACACCTGTGTAATTTGCCTAATCATTTTCCTAATAAGCTCCCACCATTAATTATGCACGATTTCCACAATGCAATCAAGATAAAAGTAAATCTGATGACTTAATACCCTTCAAAATAATTGGTTCACCCAACACAAGGCCTCCTTTGCTTTCCATAGCCATTTTAGTTAATTAGAAAAAGGGTGCACCCTGTTGGAGTCAGCAGAACGGAGGCTGATCGCTTGGTGGGAGGTAGACCTGCTGGGTTTTTGGGCAGGAGTCAAGGATATTAACTCGTGAAAGAATAGAAGAGAATTTTGCCCCTTCCTCTTCTTCGCTTTCCTTCACAATCCACATCCCCCCAACCCTGCAACTTTCCTGTCTCCCCCCCCACCCACCCCAGTAGCAAACAGATGCGATCAGTGTTCTTCAGCCATCAGAAGACTGACTGCAGGACTCTGCGGGTCTAATGAGAATCAACTTTTCCGAGGCTGCTGTCTTGCGGTGCAGTCCACCTGTCACATCATTAGGTACAGCATGTGCCTTGAATTCACTTTGCTAAATGAGATTTACAGGCCCCAGTGAAACCCATCCTGCAGCATCCCTGCTTCAATTAGCTAAAGATTAATTGTCTGAGAAAGGGAATGAAAGTTTTACTTCAACTGACCTGAAAAAAAAAGGTAAAAAAAAATGTATGGTTCAGGTATCCCACATAGGCCCCAGGCAGTGTGGAAAACGTGATAATTTAAAGGTGCTGCAAATTTCCTACACCTCGCCTGGATGGATGAAATTAACTAGCACTAAAAGCTGTCAAATTAAAGGTTGACTTCCAGATATTAGCACCTTAAATGTCACCGAATATTCTTTCTTTTTTTTTCTTTCTTTTTTCTTCCTTTTTTTTTTCTTTTTTGGCAAACATCGTGCAGCACACCTGCACATGCACACAAACATTTTCTTACTGCTGTTCTTGCTGACTGCTTGTTCGTGCCCAGCCTGGAGTTACTTGCTATAAATCTTTGATGTAACCATAGCTACAAAACAACTGGCAATTACAAAATTTCCTCCATTTTAATGTTACACTAATTATATTTGAATATGTTTTAATGTAGATGAAGACTTGGAGGTGAGAAAAGCTTCTGAAGAAGGGCAGAAAGGAGGATCTCTGATCCCATCTGCCACACATTCCCTGTGCTAGTCAGGCACGTGTAACCTGCAAGTGGAGGTATATCACCCATAGCTAGAATTTCTTAATTTGTAAGTCTTAATGCAAATTATAGAATTAAAAACTTTAACATTATGGGGAATGGTCTAAAGTAATTAGAGAATTGAAATAATTTTTAGTATTGTGAGATATGTAATGGTTTGGTAAGATTTGGATAGAAAATATGAAAACCTATTTTTAACTAAAATTTATTTTTAACTAATAAGAAAAAAATTAGCATTGTGAATTTTTTAAAGATTTTATTTATTTATTCATGAGAGACACAGAGAGAGAGGCACAGACATAGGCAGAGGGAGAAGCAGGCTCCATGCAGGGAGCTTGAAGTGGGACTCGATCCTGGGTCTCCAGGATCACACCCTGGGCTAAAGGCAACACTAACCCACTGAGCCATCCAGGCTGCCCACATTGTGAATTTTTATCATAAGTATGACAGTGACAAATTCATCTGGCTAGAATGACAGGTGAAACAGAGTCATGAGGGGAGAGTGAACATTCTCCATGTTTGGGGGCGAGGCTAAAAGGGGTGCTTTCATTCTTCAATTCACTTTTAGCATGTGTCTCAACTAATCACAATTTGTTCCAATTTATATTTGTAGGTTATAGTATGTAATTTTAATTAATAAAACTTCACAAAATACAAACAGACCTGGAATAAATCTTTAGCAAAACAGCACAGAAATGAGATAATACTAAATATTTAAGCATAATGAGAAAAGAGAAATATTGATGTGTCTGTATTTTGAATGGGAGTTCCCTATCACCTATGTTAAGGATTAAGAACAAAAACAAGAAGACAAAATGATGATCCAATCAAATCTAAAAAATTCCTGAATGATTTTCTTTTCATAAGTATCAGTCTATTGGAAATATGCATTTGAGTCCACTAGTTTTACTAATGGCTCTCACTCTTAAGTGCATATTTTACTATGAGTTATTGACTAACGATAATATGAAGCATGATACTTGAAAGTCATCTAAATGCTTGTTTCTTTTTTAAACTATATTTATGTTTATGTTTTATAACATATTTTATTAGTTATGCATGTGTTTGAAAATATATGTGTGTATACACACACACACATATATGTAAATAGGCAATTGTAAATTTAATGATTTTCCTTAATAGGATACTTATCCAGAAAGTTTAGAGAATCTTATTCTAAGATTCAAATATTCATTTCTAAGATTAGAAAAAAGCGGGAAAACTGTGTGGGTACTTTGGGATATAACTTCATCATGACCACGAGTTTTTCTGTGCCTGTGGATCTTTGATAGCTGAAGGTTCTCTCTGTCTTAAACTCTATAGGTAATACAATCAAAGAGGAGGAGACAGAAAATACTTCCCAGAGCAAAAACCTTTTCAGGTTCTTTTTTCATGTTGATAGAATTATGTTTTCTGTTCTTAAAAGAGTGCTTTGCAAAAGGATGCTTCATAGCAGTTACCTTTATAAATTTTTTGAAAGCTATATGTATGTTTGAGTCTAGCCATTAGAATTGTGGTTTAAAAGAAAGGAATTATACGCTTTGTGTTCTCTTCTCTTTCCCTAAATGCCCATATTTATCTAATAATATCCAACCTGCATCAAATACTACATTTCAGGGATCCCTGGGTGGCGCAGCAGTTTGGCGCCTGCCTTTGGCCCAGGGCGTGATCCTGGAGACCTGGGATCGAATCCCACATCAGGCTCCCGGTGCATGGAGCCTGCTTCTCCCTCTGCCTGTGTCTCTGCCTGTCTCTCTCTCTGTGACTATCATAAATAAATAAAAATTTAAGAGAAAAAAAAATACTACATTTCAAATTCTATTTTAAAAACTTCACAAGTATTACTTCATTTAATCCTTACCAAATTCCTTTAAATTAAGTTGTGTTACTTTGCCCCTTCTACTGATGAATAAAATTAAGTTCCAGATAGTAAACAATTTGCTCAGTGACACTATAGTAAAAGCAAGGCTGGGATTCAAACCACATTCGACTGCACTCCACTTTGGCATGATAAAACTCTCCTAAGTGTTTTTTTTTTTTTTTTTAAGATTTATTTGTTTTATAGAGACAGTGTGTGTGGGGGGGTTGGGGTAAGACAGAGGGAGAGAGAATCTCAAGCAAACTCCTGCTGAGTACAGAGCCTCACATGCAGCTCCATCTCAGGACCCTGAGATCAAGATGTAAGCCACCCAGGCACCCTTAAAACTTGCATCTCTTAACTTTGTTTAAAATTATTACCCTGCTTGTTTCCATGGGGAATTGAAAAAGTAATGAAACTAAGATGATTTGTTTCACAGATATGGGCCTAAACCAATGAATGTATATAACTATGTGCATGTGTTCATGCATGCGTGTGAGTTTGTGGTAGGTGAGTGAGGAAGCTAAGGTACTAATGTGAAAATTACCATATAGATAGTTTGATATTTAATTGAATCCTGAGTGCCATCACTTCTATAGTTAGGATGTAACATCTATGGTCATGAGACTTTAAGGGTTTTACAACTGCTTAGGTTTGGATCCAGCTTGTGCCTTTAACATACTCCAGCATAATATACACAGGTCAAATTTTCTAAAAGATGACCAAAAACAATATGAAAAAACTATATAAGCTTACTGAAAAGCACAAAAAAGAATTCTAAATGTTTTAAAGATGCCAGTTCTTCATTAGAGTATATATTGAACACAATCTGATTAAAAACTTAGTAGATATTATTTGGGTCTTGACAGAATAATTCTAGAACACACCTGGAAAATTAACTTAATGAGGCCAACCATTAGCATTTTGAAAAAAGATGAAAATGAAAGACATTTCCTACTAGATAATAAATCATAGAAAGCTGTAATCATAATAAGAAAGTATTAATTACAAGGAATTGAAATAAAGATCAAAAGAAAAAATAGACATTCCAGAAGCAGAAAACTACATATATAAAATTGTACAGATAAAGAAAATATCATTGCTAAAAAGAGAACCACAGGCCCCAAATGGAGTTACTTGTGCTAGACCCACCAAATTGTTTTTTTTTTTTTTCAAGATTTATTTGTTTATTGAGAGAGACAAAGGGGGATGGCAGGAGGTGCAGAGGGAGAGAATCTTTCAAGCAGTCTCCCCAAAGAATGAGGAGCCAGACCCGGGGCTTGATCCCACAACCCATGAGATCATGACCAAAGTAGAAACTAAGAGTTGGTTGCCCAACTGACTGAGCCACCAGGGACCCCTCAAGTGGGGTTTAATAGCTAACCTAATTGCAGTTTCAACCTTCCTCAGGAATATAATCTAATTAGTCTCAAATTTTGAGGTCAGCACCAGAGAGGTAATCCACCTAGGTCCCAAAAAGATGACTTTCCAAAACAATTCTTATTTTTGTTTATGACTTCTTTGTCCTAAGTTGGAAACATTTCCCTTTCTGTAGCCCTTTGGAGCTCCCATTTGCTAGATGAAGAGCTACCCAATTCATGAATTATTTAATAAAGCCAATTTGATCTTTAAATTTACTCACTTGAAATTTTTTTGTTGAGCATCATCAAAATCCATCAGAGAATATGAATCAGTACACAGTGATGTGACAATTAATTAGTGACAATTTTATATTTATACTAAAATAGATTTTATATTATTTGAGTAATTTAATATATTAGACATAAGTTAAAGTGGAAGAATTGATTTTGTCCCAAGGAACAATTTTTAAGTATAAAAATAAAGAGATAGCACAGAAGGAAAGAAAGGAACTAATGTAACTGTACAAAGGCTAAATCTCCTATGTATCACCAAATAAGAGAAAATTAAAACCAAAATTAGTCTGGAATTGAATTTTTTTTTTTTTAGTGGAATTGAATTTTTTATAATCAAAATGATGGAGAAATATGAGAAATTTAATCAAAATGATGGAGAAATAAAATTGAGAACAAATAATTATAAAAGGAAAACTTTTGATAAAGGACATAAACAGGCAATTTACAAAGAATAAAACAGTAAAGATGTAAAATCATGTACAACATGGAAATTAAAATATTGTGACATTATCTTCACCTTCATAATGGAATTTAAAGAAAATGATAATGCCAAAAGACAGCTAAGTGCATCTAAAAGAAGTATTATAAACAATGTTTGCTGTAATAAAAATTTATACATTTTTAAACAAAATTGGCAACAGAATCAAACTTTTAAAAATGTTCATACCCTTCTGCCATACTGAACAGTTTTACTTCAATTATACTATCATAATAAACTAACCAGTGTCTTTTGAAAGACAGAAAATAATCTAAGTATTCAGCGAAAGAAAGAATTGTTAAATATTATTCATCAATTTAAGATATGAATTTTGAATATATAATGCACAAGGGAATGCTCAGAGTTAGTATCATAAAACCAGTATAAGAAACCACAAAATATCTAAAATAAACTGCATGGAGAAGTCTGTACGTATGTAAAATAGACAAAAAAGGTTTAATAATACAGTGTAAGATTAAGATTTGTGAACTTTTTAGGTTTGGAATCTACCCTTACCATTTTATGGTTTTGGAAGGTTACTTACACTATTTGTATCCATTTTCTAATCTAAGAACTGGTGGTAATCATTTATACCTTCTAGTTTTATTGAGTTTAGAGTAGATTATGTGATATGTTTAGCACAGGGCCAGGCACTAAGCAAGGGTATAATAAATGTAATCTACTGTTATTATCTCTAAACAGTGGGATGGTATTGTGAATATCTTTCTTCCTTTTAAATGCACATGAAATATTTGTACAAAAAAATTTGACAAGCTTTTTTTTTTTTTAAGTTTCACTGAAAGGAGTTATGTATAGGCTACTCAAAAGTAAAAGTAGTAGCATAATCTGGAAATAATATGCATAAATTGAATATTCTTTCCCTTTTTACTTAGTCCTTTTTACATTAACTGTAAGTCTATTATATAGGATTATTTTGTTCATTCTTGTATTCATTCTACAAATGATTATTTAATATGCTAAGTACCAGGCAATAGTCTACATTGTGAGAGTATAACAGTGAATGAATTATTTCCCTTTCATTATACAGCTTATATTCTATTGGAGACAAAGAATTTTTAAAAAATAGAAAAACATCTATATCATATGCCAATTATGCTAAATAGAGAAATAAAGAAGTAAAAAACAAGTTTTTACAATAATTGAAGAAATGGTTTTTAAGGAAAGATCCAATCATACATTTTATTGACACTAAACTCATTATTAAATCCAGAAAATAAGAACTGTCCAATTCTCCAAAGTTTACAGTCAATTCTATCAAGCAAAAACTTAATGCAATGGTTAGTAAAAGTATACTATGAAATTTTAAGAGATCATAATTTTAGTGTATTTCTGAGTATACAAATACTAAATATTTTAGTAGATTTAAATACAATTTAAAATATAGTTTCTATAAATTTATTAAATTAAACTTTTAAATGTCATGTTTTTTTTTTCCTTTTATGTAACTTTAACTAGAGTTAAATAAGAGTAGCAACAACAACCGATAATTTTTATTGAACACATATTATCACCTAAGATATGCTAAGCAGTCTTTAGGGAATAACTAAGAAGCTGTTACTATTATTATTCATGCTTTACAGAAGAAGAAATGAAGGATAAAAATTTGTTCCTCAAACTACCAGTTTATACATGATGGAGTTGTGATTAGGACCAGATCTGTTAGGTATCAGAATCAGTTAGTTAATCTGTGGGCTATTACTTTTTGAGTTTAGGCATGTGAATGCATATGAGATATTTCCATTTTAATGAAATCCTTCCCCAATTATCTTTTAATTTCAAAAATTCAAACATTAAAGCAGTCATTTGAAAAAAATCTTTGTAAATTTGGCTACCTTACAATGACTAAGCAGTTCATTGGCTTTAAATGTGATAAGGGTTTGAAATAATTCAAGTGTTAGTTCATTCAACCTAATGCATAACCTCTAGGAATAATTCCAGAGGTTCAAGCTGTTTGTTTTTAAGATATTTCATTCATTCATTCATTTATATACTTACTTATTTATTTTGAAAGAGAGAGAGAGAGAGAGATTACATGCATGCCCACCCATAAGTAGGGAGAGGAGGAGGTGGGGAGGGAGAGGGAGAGAATCTCCAGCAGACTCCAGGCTGAGTGCAAAGCCCATCCTGGGGCTCAATCCCAGGATCCCAAAATTGTTACCTGAGCTGGAACCAAGACTCAGAGCCCAACTGACTGGGCCATCCAGGCACCCCTGGAGGGTCTAGCTTTTATAAAAGGACAGAAAGTTGATAAGTTACATTGATTTATATATTAGTACATAATATAGAATGTACTAACATAATTAAGCAGATTGTATAACAGGGGCTGAATAAAACAACTAAATATTTCTTAAGTATCTCAGAAAAATTTTAATAATGTCATAATAACAACAAATAAAAACAATTGTTTTCACTATATGTTAATAGCTATACCTTTCATTTTTTTTAAAGATTTTATTTATTTATTCATGAGAGACACACACACAGATAAAAAGGCAGAAACACAGGCAGAGGGAGAAGCAGGCTCCATGCAGGGAGCCTGATACCGGACACGATCCCTGGACTCCAGGATCACACCCTGGGCCAAAGGCAGACGCTCAACCATTGAGCCACCCAGGCATCCCAATAGCTATACTTTTCATGATTGGTGTACATTTTTCAAATTCACAACAACTTCATGAAATAAGTAGAATTTATCAGTATGTAGACCAAGGCAACTGAAAACTTAAATAATATGGCTAACTCCTCCCAACTGCTTAGCTTGGAGGTAGCCTTTAAACTCATACCTAATAAGATAAAACTTTTAGAATGAAATCCAGTTCTAGAGATGCAGCATCATTATCCAAATAATTTTAACTGAGTCATATTTACTGTTTTAGTATAAAAGTTTTCATACAGAATGTCATGGAAATTAAAAGGGAAAGGAATAACTCCAAGCACACTAGAAATTACACTAATTTCTAAAATCTTAGAATGGCTAAATCTTAGAATGGCTAAATCTTAGGCTTCCCTTAGCATATGAGTATGTTTATGGAAGTGTGGAATGTCTGCAAATAGTAATGAAAAATTACAGAAAACCATTTAATCATGCCTTTTTACAGTGATTAACATGTAAAATAACTAACTTTGTTTGGATGATCATCTGTCACAATTGTTAGAAAGCATTTACTGTTTTGGTATAAATTGGGTTATAGTAGGACAAATAGCATGACAATATTTTGCAAGAATATTTAATGTGGAACTTTTTTGTTCCTGTAGACTTTTATCATGTTTTTTGTTTGTTTTTGTAAAGAAGTTCAGATAATCAGATAATCTTTTGTTATCTCTCTTTATCGAAGTGTATAATTTTGCCCCTGCCACCTACCTAATTCTAACTCCCATCTCTGCAGTAGACATAAATGTATCTGGTAAGTAGATAGGTGATGTGTTGGTGGCTATTAGATCCTGTTTTGTAGTTTTCAGTTTTACAAAATGGCTAAATCATCAAATGAAAATGCATTGAGAAACCATTAAAATGGGAGCATGGGAGTGTAGAGGAAGAAAGAATGTTGCTTTCTTAGTATCTGGGCTAGTAGAGTATCTAGTTTGTTGGCTTGCTGGATGGCTCCTCTGACTAGTACTGTAGACACTAAACATAAGCAAAATTTTTTTCGCTCTTTATGTGTCTATTACATCAAAAATAAGACATTTCAAGTACAGTACTGTTGCATTACACTGCACTTTTGGAATACTGTAATAGACTTTCAGATTGAATGAAAGGATCTTAAGGTGATGGACACCAAGGCACCTTATGTAAGTATGTCAAAAGTAAAATTGAAGGTGTGGAAGAAAAGACATATTTAGGCTTTACACATTTATAAAAAAAGAAGGAGAAACATATCACTCTCTTTAGTATTTGTTTTTTCTCTGCTTTCTTAGCAAGGAAATTTAACACACACACACACACACACACACACACACACATCCACGGGTGACCATGGGACTGGAATACAATTACAAGTTTCCTCACAGCAGTAAACTCTCAATCCCAGCTGTGCTTTCAGTGGCATGAGCCAGCTTGATTATGCTAAAGCACCCCTGGATTCCTTCCTCTTTTGTTTCATTCCACCCAGGGTCTTAAAGCTTAAACATTTGACATGCTTGGGCAGTTTTCTCTCTAATTTCACCCAAGCTGACTGTGCAGTGAGTTTAATGTGTAGGTGTAGCCTGTAGGTGTGAGTAGCTTCTTCAGTACTTTTTTTCCCTTTAGCCACCTGAATGCTGGAGGCATTCCAAGTTGGAGTGAATCTATATTATGGTGAAAAGTTAAACCATATCACAAGAGAAATGATATTACCACACCAAACTGATTTAGATCAATATCTATGCAGGCATAGGTTCACTTTGGAACTGCAGTTACAATGCTTCTGACTTCAACAATATGAAGGATGTGAGGTAACTGGGTAACGGCACTGAGGAGGGCACTTGATAGGATGAGCAATGAGTGTTATACTATATGTTGGCAAATTGAATTTAAATAAAAAATGTAAAACAATATAAAGACTGAAAATCTCTAGTAAAATCAACAAATCTTATGTATGAGGTACATTCGGTTTAGTTAGGACCTTTTAAAACATGTAGTGAGAGAATATTCATATATTTGCTCATATGCTAATTTCTCATTACTTAATGTTAAGGAACATATAATTATTTAATTTGAAAAAAATATATGACAGAAAAATTGGTCCCAAACCAGAATTTGGAGCATCAGCTTTCAATCCTTTTCCTCTTTAAGGTACTCTGGAACTCTGCTATTTAGTGAAAATATAGTGAAACTTATTATTACTGAAATGGTGGATATACGAAACACTGTAAATAGTAGGTGTCTAGGTCATCAAAGGACCTTCTAGTATCCTTGTAAATATGGCAGAGTACACAACCTAGACTTCATCGTATGCCTCCTCTATTATGAAATAAATTATATTTGTCTCATCCAGGCTTGTTTCTTGGTCATCTCAATACCTTCATGAATTTATTTGCCATTAAAAAATCTATACCATAAAAAAATACCATAGAGAAGATATAGATTATTTTTGGTAGAATTTCAAACATAAAATGAAATATTTCAGAGATGGGAAGACCGTGATGCAATCTATAATTTTTGATTCTGATTGTGTGGGTCTGTGTGTGTGTGTGTGGGGGGGTCAGATGTGTGTATATATATATATATGTATATGAAATTTCACAAGTAATAGAGAATGGTGTGTCCCAAAAGAAAATGTGTCAGAATCTCCTTTGTTCAGTAGTTCTCATCTTTTATCAGCTACATATCTACAGAATGATAATCACATGTGTAACAAACTCTCAGGTACTAACCTGGAAAATCTATCACTTTCTCTTTCATTCAAGATCATATATTGAGCGCTACAAGAGGGATAATTAATATCATATTAAATTTACATCACATACAATTTATATTTTAAGTAATTACTTGCAAATTTTGGTATGTGAATCTTATTGGCTCCCCATAATGAATCATCCAAATCAGCAAATTGTCACACCTCAGATGAGAATTTCTGTTCTCAAGCAGCAGTAGGGAGAACATTGGGACCATGAACTGTTATTATTTGCCCTTCTGAAAATACTTTATTTAAAAATTATGATAAAAATGGCCTTAGTTCTTATAAAACTTTTCCAAGAATCATGGGTAGAGGTTCTTAGCTTCCTTATACGAACACTAATAGAGTAGTGACTGTCACCTTGACATCATTTATACTCTCTGATTAACCAGTTCAGGACTGTCATTCTGTCAGAGCCTCAGCAGTTAACACTGACTAGGAAGCTGACTTTCAGGCACCTAAAGTGGTATTTTAAAGGGAATGGTAATGAGAGAGATAAATTATTCCCTGTCACAGTGCATTGTGCATTCGAAGTAAACTCTGTACCCACCATTGCAATGAAGAATCTTCCACCTAAATGTGCAATGATCCTGATGGCAGTAATTTAGACACAGGTGAAACTTGAGTGGAGAGTCAGGAGGAATGATATCAAGTTATTTTATAAAGAAGAATGAAAAGAGCATCAAAGAAAGAAAGGAAACCCAAGTCTTGGATTTGATTCTGTTATTATTAAGGTGTGTGACTATGGGAAAGAACTTTCTTGATCTTTCATTTTCTCTTTGGTAAATAAATGCATTGGCTAGAGCAACAGATCTCAACCTACTTCAAGAAACATTGGTTAATGGAGGTGCATGAGTGGTTCAGTTGGTTAAGCTGCCTTTAGCTCAGGTCATGATCCCTGGGTCTCTCTCTCTCAAATAAATAAAATCTTTAACAACAACAAAAAGAAACATGGGTTAATAGATCTTGTAAGAATAAAGGTCTACTGGTAAAATGCATAAAATACATTTGATAAACTCTGTGAATGAATCACACTGCACTGTAATCCTGTATCAAAATGCATTATAACAATGAATATAAAGCATCTTGTCAAAAATTTTTTCCTAACCCTGTAGTTTTTGATTCTGGCTGCCTATGTGAGCACTTAGGGAATTTAAAGAAATTCTCAGGACACCCCTCTAGGTCAAATAAACAGGATTCTGCAAGGATGTGTTCTGGGAATCAGTAACTTAACAATCCCAGTCTACCACCACCACCCCATCTAGGTGGGATAGTATTAACTTCGGAAGCCAGAGTGGAGGGCCTCACATTCAATCAAAGCCCTTAATATAAAAAAAGGCTGACCTCCACCAAAGAAAGAGAAATTCTACCAGCAGTCCACCTTCAGACTCAACTGAAACATCAACTCTTTCCTGAGTCTCCAGCTACCAGCCTACCCTACAGAATTTGGACTTGCCAACTCTCACAATCACATGAACTAATTCCTTAAAAATCTCTCTTTCTCTCTCTCACTCTTTCCATCTCTGTCTCAGTTTCTTCCTCCCCTCGTATTTCCACCACCACCAAAGAATATCCCTTGAAAACCTTGCTCAAGGTTTCAATCAGCGTACGCATTATATCCCTGTCTGATTCTGCCATGGAAAACAACCACAACGTTTTAATGCAATTATTAAATACTATTACTGTTGGAATTTTTTTATCCTTTCAGATCTGTTTTTATTTTCCATACTATGGATAAGCAAAATTTTTCTTTAAAGGCCAGACTTTATTCTGTTCCATTGATCTATGTGTCTGTTTTTGTGCCAGTACCACATTATCTTGATGACCATAGCTTTGTAGTACAACCTGAAATCTGGAATTGTGATGCCCCCAGCTATGGTCAACTAATATTTGATAAAGGAGGAAAGACTATCCACTGGAAGAAAGACAGTCTCTTCAATAAATGGTGCTGGGAAAATTGGACATCCACATGCAGAAGAATGAAACTAGACCACTCTCTTGCACCATACACAAAGATAAACTCAAAATGGATGAAAGATCTAAATGTGAGAAAAGATTCCATCAAAATCCTAGAGGAGAACACAGGCAACACCGTTTTTGAACTTGGCCACAGCAACTTCTTGCAAGATACATCCACGAAGGCAAAAAAAAAAAAAAAAAAGCAAAAATGAACTATTGGGACTTAATCAAGATAAGAAGCTTTTGAACCGCAAAGGATACAGTCAACAAAACTAAAAGACAACCTACAGAATGGGAGAAGATATTTGCAAATGACATATCAGATAAAGGGGTAGTTTCCAAGATCTATAAAGAACGTATTAAACTCAACACCAAAGAAACAAACAATCCAATCATGAAATGGGCAAAAGACATGAAGAGAAATCTCACAGAGGAAGACATAGACATGGCCAACATGCACATGAGAAAATGCTCTGCATCACTTGCCATCAGGGAAATACAAATCAAAACCACAATGAGATACCACCTCACACTAGTGAGAATGGAGAAAATTAACAAGGCAGGAAACCACAAATGTTGGAGAGGATGTGGAGAAAAGGGAACCCTCTTACACTGTTGGTGGGAATGTGAACTGGTGCAGCCACTCTGGAAAACTGTGTGGAGGTTCCTCAAAGAGTTAAAAATAGACCTGCCCTACGACCCAGCAATTGCACTGCTGGGGATTTACCCCAAAGATGCAGATGCAATGAGACGCCAGGACACCTGCACCCCGATGTTTCTAGCAGCAATGGCCACGATAGCCAAACTGTGGAAGGAGCCTCGGTGTCCATCGAAAGATGAATGGATAAAGAAGATGTGGTTTATGTATACAATGGAATATTCCTCAGCCATTAGAAATGACAAATACCCACCATTTGCTTCAACGTGGATGTAACTGGAGGGTATTATGCTGAGTGAAATAAGTCAATCGGAGAAGGACAAACATTATATGTTCTCATTCATTTGGGGAATATAAATAATAGTGAAAGGGAATAGAAGGGAAGGGAGAAGAAATGGGTAGGAAATATCAGAAAGGGCCACAGAACATGAAGACTCCTAACTCTGGGAAACGAACTAGGGGTGGTGGAAGGGGAGGAGGGCGGGGGGTGGGGGTGAATGGGTGACGGGCACTGAGGGGGGCACTTGACGGGATGAGCACTGGGTGTTATTCTGTACGTTGGCCATTTGAACACCAATAAAAAATAAATTTATTATTAAAAAAATTAAAAATATAGGCCAGACTTTAAATATTTTAGGTTTTGCAGATGATAGGATCTGTGTTGCAACTACATCAACTCTGTACCTGTAGCATGAAAGCAGCCATAGACAATGCATACATGAATGTATATGGGTGTTTTCAAAGAAAATTTTATTTACAAAAAGAAATGTGAGTCCATTTATGTACAGTTTGCAAAGTATGCTCTAGATCATATAAAGATTGTTCTTTAGGTTTCCACTAGGTCTAATTGCAATGTGCTGAATTATCAATATATGAATCAGTGTATTTATAAACTATGGTCTTATTTTTCTCTATTCTCAATACTCAAGAGTTCTGTCATTATATATAATATTTACTGTGCTTATACAGAATATAGTTTTATTTTTAAATTCAATCTGAACTTTAAATAAAATATTAAATCCTAATTTCTTTAGGATATTTTTCTATTTATACTTACTGTACTTCTTAGTAGTCCCTTGGTCTCATTGTGGATTTTCTTCAGATTCTTTCCTAATTCATAGGTGTTATATTATTTCTTTTCCACTTGTTAATAATTTTCATTTTTATAATAAGATTTAAAACATTCTGTGAAAAAAATTGGTTATCTCTTCTCTTTCATATTACTTTCTAAATCTTAAAATTAATTCTGTCTGAAAGAATATCAGCTTTTAGATCATGTTTATGGAGTTTAACTCTTCTCCTCCCTATCAGATAACATATGTTGGTGTAAAATGAGTTTATTCTCAGGTATATAGTTTTGTGACTTGAGATGAAAGACTTTATATATATATATATATGTGTGTGTGTGTGTGTGTGTGTTTAAAAGCACATTTCATGGTAAAGGACTTTAGAAATTCAGCAGTTGTGGATTTTTAAGACCTTTGTATCACCTTTCTTACTTAAAGGCCATTTGCCTCTATGAACATGAAATCAGTGGAAACTTTTACTTTGGCATACACAGATACTCCCAGTATTAATCAACGTGTTTCATGATTTCTGAAAGGTAATGCTGCTAAGAAATCAAAGGCCAATGCAGTAAGAACTGTTATTCAGAATTGAAACTATATGTTATCAAGAATGTAGACTATGTAGAAATGACCAGTAAACATATCTTGAGCTCTGCTATATGGAGTCAACTATTTATTCTAGAGTCATTAAAATAATTTCAAATTCGCATTACTTTAGACCCCTAAAAATTGGATATTAGGTGAAATGACTATGGAAAACAACTTGGTTTCCAGCTTATCTATTTACTTATTTATTCATGTTTTAAATTTGAATACACTTGACACACAATGTTACATTAGTCCCTGGTATACAACAGAGTGTATCAACTTCTCTATATGTTATGTTATGCTCACCATGAGCATAATTACCATCTGTCACTATACAATACTATTACAATATCATTGACTGTATTCCCTATATCCTTTTATTCCCATGATTTATTCATCCCATAACTAACAGCCTGTATCTCCCACTCCTCTTCAACCATTTTGCCCATATCTTTACCCCCCTTCCCTCTGGCAATCATCAGTTTGTTCTTTATAGGTATGATTCTGTATTTTTGGTTTCTTTATTCATATATATTTTTTTAGGTTTCATATATGAGTGAAATCTTGTGGTATTTATTTTCTCAGTGTGACTTATTTCACTTAGCATAATACTTTTTAGGTCCATCCATGCTGTCACAAATGGCAAAAACCTCATCTTTTTTATGGCTATATAATATCTGTGTGTGTATGTGTATGTCTTTATTCATTCATCTATTGATGGACACTTGGGCTGCTTCCATATATTGGCTATTATAAATGCTGCAATAAACATAGGGGTGCATATATTTTTCCAAATAGTGATTTTTGTTTTCTTTGGGTAAATACCCAGTAGAATTGTTGGATCATATAGTATTTCTATTTTTATTTTTTTAGGAAGTTCCATACTGTTTTCCACAATGCATATACAATTTAGATTTTCACCAAGAGTGCACAAGGATTCCTTTTTCTTCACATTCTTGTCCCCACTTGTTATTTCTTGTTTTGGTTTTGTTTTGTCTTTTTGTTGTTGTTGTTGTTTATTTGTTTTTAGCCAGTCTGACAGTTGTAAGGTTATATCTCATTTTGGTTGTGATTTACTTTTCCTGTTTATTAGTGATATTGAGCATCCTTTCGTGTGTCTACTGACAAATGTCTATTTAGGGCCTCTACCGAGTTTTTAATAAGATTGTTTTTTTGCTGTTGAATTGGTGACTTCCTTATATATTTTGGATATTATCCCCTTATTAGATGTATCATTTCCAAGTATCATCTCCCACTCAGTAGATTGGCTTTTAGTTTTGTTGATGTTTACATTTGTTAGACAAAAGCTTTCTATTTTGCTGTAGTCCCCATAGCCAGTGTTAGAGAAATGATTGCCTGTGTTCTGTTCTAGAATTTTTAATTTAATTTAATTTTTAAAAGATTTTATTTATTTATTCATGAGAGACACAGAGAGAGAGAGGCAGAGACAGAGGCAGAGGGGGAAGCAGGCTCCATGCAGGGAGCCCAAGGTGGGACTCCATCCAGGGGTCTTCAGGATCACGCCCTGGACTGAAGGTGGCACTAAACCGCTGAGCCATCTGGGCTGCCCAGCTCTAGAATTTTTAATAGTTTGGTCTGACAGTTAGGCCTTTAATGCATTTTTAGCTTATTTTTACATATGGTGTTAGAAAGTGCTCAACTTATCTGTTTTGATAAATTGAAAAAAAATGATATTTAAGTTGATTTCTTGCTCTAGACAAGTTTTTTCCAATTCATTTCTTTCTTTTTGTTCATGACTTTTGTCAAGGTATAGTTTACATAAAATAAAACACTTTAGTTTTTTTTAAAACTTTTTTAAAATTTTATTTAAATTCCAGTTAATTAACATACCATATAATTTTAGTTTCAGGTTACATTATTGTGATTCAACACTTCCATAGAGCACCTGGTGCTCATCACAAGGGTCATCCTTAAGTGTAAGTGAACAATTTGATGTGTTTATATAATCCATTATAATCATCACTCACATTAAGATATAGAACATTTTGGGATGCCTGGGTGGCTTAGCGGTTGCGCCACTCCCTTTGACTCAGGTTGTGATCCCATGATCTGGGATTGAGTCCTATATTGGGTTCCTGCAAAGAACCAGCTTCTCCCTCTGCCTATGTCTCTGTCTCTCTCTCTTTCTCTCTCTCTCTCTGTGTCTCTCATGAATAAATAAATAAATCTTCTTAAAAAAAAAGATTTAGAACATTTCCATCATGCTAAAATGTTTCCTCATGCTCTTTTGGTAGTAAACTTCACTCTTCATACCTGTCAAACCAAATTACTGACATGATTGCTTTTGTCTATTCCAGAACTTTATATCAATGAAAATATATTGTATGTACAAATTGTGTCTGGATATTTTCATTAAAAAATATTTCTGAGCCTCATCTAAATTGTTGCATGTGTAAGTGGAATTGTTCCTTTTTATTACTGAATATGTTTTCATAATTGAAGTGTATATTTTTATAGATTGTGTATAATTAAATATTGTTGAGTTTTTTAAAGCAGTCTAATAGTTTATCCCTTTTGATTTGTATATTTAGTCCATTTACATTTAATATAATTATTTATATTATATTTGTTTTTGTCTTTTGCTTTTCATTTGGGATTACTTGAATACATTTAGTATTCCAGTTTATCTTCTGTATTGATGTTTTGTTGAATCACTTTGTCTTATGGTTTGTTAGTGGCTACTGTGTTTCCAATATGTATTTTCAGTTTACTATAATCTACTTTCAAATAGTATTATACATTTGCATATTTAATGCTGTATTTTTACTTCTGTTATCATTTGTGTTATTACTGTAACATATTTTACTTTCATAAATGACATACCTTGGTATTCAATATCTGGTGTTATTTTTTATCAAAACGCTTATTTTTTTAGAAATTTAAAAAAACATGAAAATATTTTATATTTGTACATATAACATATAAATATAACTTTTACTAGTTTCCATCAGAAAACATTTTTTCATCTCAAAGAAGTTCATATAGTACAGGTTGACTATTGTTGTATACCTTAAACTTGTCTGTTATTAAATAACATTGTTTTGCCATGATTTTTTTTAAAAGATCTTATTTATTCATGAGAGACACGGGGGCGGGTGGGGAGGGAGGCAGAGACACAGGCAGAGGGAGAAGCAGGCTCCATGCAGGGAGCCCAACATGGGACTTGATCCTGGGACTTCAGAATCACACCCTGGGCCGAAGGCAGGCTCTCAACTGCTGAGCCACCCAGGGATCCCAGTTCTGCCATAAAATTTGAAACATATATTCTAGTATGAATTGAGACATATAGAATTCTAGTATGAGTATTCCCCAGTAAATTAAAAATTTGTATTCTTTGTCTCTGAATACTCTAATGAATACTAAATGGTTATTTTAATTTTGCTTTCCCTACATGTAATATGTCTATTTTTCTTTGCTTTAAATTTTTTTCTTTGTTAAACATTTTCATCAATTTAAATATGATGTGTGTCAGTATAATTCTGTTTGTTTATTAAGTTTCTTGGATTTGTGGAGATATTTTCATCAAATCTGGAATTTTTCAGCTATTATTTTATGTATCTGTCCTCATCTTTAGGGTACTCCAATTGCAAATATAAATATATCCACAATCTACATTATATACATTATATATATTTGTATTATGTGTTATATATAATATCCTTTATATTTATATTATAAAAATATATATTTATATTGGAATAAATACTGTCCACTAAGACTGTTGTTCACCCTTTTCTTTTTTTTTTCTCATGTTTTAGTTTGAATAGTTTCTATTGCCATATTTTTAAATTTAATTATGTCTTTGGGAAAAACTAATCTCCTATTTAGCCAATCCATGCCAGATGTACTATTAGATGTTAAGTTTTATTTGACAATTCTTTATACTTGTCATTTTTCTCGTTGCTGTGTTATGCTTTGGTTTAAATACCTATACATAGTAGTAGAATTTTTTTTTTTAAAGTCTTCTTCATGCAATTAAATCATCCCTATAATTTCTTGTTTTGTTTCTATGGACTGATTTTTCTCCTTGTTATATAGGTCATATTTTTTTTCAGCATTTTGCCTATTTAGTAATTATTGATTGGATGCTAGACATTTGAATATCACTGATCCTGCTATATTCCTTAAGGAATTGGTTTTGTTCTGGCAAGCCATTAATTTAATTGCCAATCACCTTCGTCTTTTTAAAACTTGATTTTATACTTTGTTAGTACACATCTACAGTAACCATAGATCTCCTCTCACTTTAATGTTTGTCCTCAGGCTTGGCATTTCTGAGGTGTCCATCAAATTTTCTGGGTATTCAATGAAGCATCTTTGGGGCTATAGCATCTGAAACACATCTCAGGGGATGTGAGCTTGTGACTTGAGATATTGGTTTTGTTTATTGTAACCTTGTAGGCTCTTTATTCATAAATTTTCTTGTCTGGCTTCATAGAGTGTCAATCTTTGTATATTCAGTTGAATATTCAGCCAGAGGTTGAAGTGAGCTTCTTTTAAAATTTCTGGATGTATTTTCCTCTGTGTAGCACCACTTTTATGGTGCATTGCCCTACAAATCCTAACCATCTTAGTTTTCTTATCTCAGAAATACTCTCTCCTTGTGCTTGGATTCCCTTTCCCTTAACTTTGGCTTGGAAAGTGCCACCAAAAAGAAAGCCTGGAAAGTGTAAGGTATACTTTATTTGTTTTTCTTCGACTGGAATTCGAGCTCTGTGCTGCCTGCTATCTAATATATGTGAAGATATTTTTTCTATTCTTTGTCTAATTTTCTATGATTTTTTTGTTGTTTGTTGTGTTTTATTTTTAATGGCAGCAGGGCTAGTCTAGTACCAGTGATCCAATCTTGGCCAGAAGCAGAAGTCCCTGTTACTCTGTTTGTTTGTTTATTTTGTGTGTGTGTGTGTGTGTGTGTGACACCAACTTTCTTTCCTATGGTCATTTTTATGGTTGTTGCTTAGTTAATACAAATTTTGATGACTTCACTTCACAAGTGAAGTCACCAGACTCCAGTGGTCTTGAGAACATGGATTGGGAACCACCGATTCAATAGTAAAAGTCATTATAGTCAATATTTGTGCATTAGGACTCATTAAAATGAAAGGAATGTCTCAAAAAATCATTTGGAAATAAATACCATTTAATTTCCACTTAATTTGGAAGTTTCTATTACAGATATGACCTGCTTTACAAAAATAACATAAATAGTAACTAATAAGCATAACACTTGTATGATTTTTAAGAGGCATTAAAGCATCTTATTTTACTATAGATGTTAATATGCTCTTAGAATCTTTAAGGACTTACACTATATTTTTTCTTCACAGCAATCACTTCACACATATATCTTTTGGTGTGTGAGAGAGAGACTGAGGTCTATTCTCTTGGCAATTTTCAATTATATAATGTAATGTTATCAAATATAGTCATAGTGTTATACATTATATCCATAGACTTTATTCTGAAAATTTGCACCCTTATACCAAATTTTCTCTATCTCCTCCACCCCTCATCCCCTAGTAAACATTTTTCTACTCTCTGTTTTTGTGAGTTTGACTCTTTCTTAGGTTTAACCTATAAGTGATACTATGCTATATTCATCTTCCTGTCTGGCTTAATTCACTTACCATAATGCCCTCAAGGTCCATCCATATTGTTACAAATGGCAGAATTTCCTTATTTTCATGGCTGAATAAAATTCCATTGTATTGTAGACCACCTTTCCTTTACCAATTCATCTAGTGACTGACACTTAGGCTCTTACCATGACTTGGCTATTATGAATAATACTGCTGCAGTAAACATGTTGGTGCATCCTGTTATTTCCTTTGAATATATGCCTAGAAATGGGATTGCTGGATCATATGATAGCTCTATTTTTAATTTTTTAGAAGGCTCCATACTGTTTTCCATAGTGGCTATGCCAATTTACATTCCCACCAAGTGGCACAGGAGTTCCCTTTTCTTCAGAGCCTCATAAATACTTGTTATCTCTTGTCTTTTTGATAATAGCCATTCTAACAGTTGTAAGGTGATATGTCATTGTACTTTTCATTTTAATTTCCCTGATGATTAGTGATGTCAAGTATCTCTTCCTATCCTTGTTGACTATTTGGATGTCTTCTTTGTAAAAATGTCTATTCAGTTCCTCTGCTCATTTAATAATCGGATTTTTTTTCTTTTTGCTATTGAATTTGTGACTTTTTTGTATATTTTGGATAATAACCCTCTACTGGATATATGATTTGCAAATATTTTCTCCAGTTCCATAGGTTGTTTTTCTCATTTTGTGTATGGTTTCCTTTGCTGTGCATAGCTTTTTAGTTTAGTGTTCTCACACATGTATATTCTTGCTTTTATTCCCTTTGTTTTTGGTGTCAAATCCAAAGAGTCATTGCCAAGACTTATGACAAGGAGTTTACTGTCTCTGTTTTCTTCTAAGAGTCTTAGAGTTTCAATTCTGGAAACCTTTAATTCATTTTGAGTTCATTTTTCCATATGATGCAATATAGGGATCCAGTTTCATTCTTTATCATGTGGCTATCCAGTTTTCCCCAAAACATGTATATTCTTGGTTCCTTTGCTGTAAATTAATTGCCATATATGTATGGGTTTATTTCTGTGCTTTCTATTCTGTTGCATTTATCTATGTGTCTGCTTTAATCCAATACCATATATATATTTTAAGATTTTATTTATTTATTCATTAGAGACAGAGAGAGAGAGAGAGAGAGAGAGAGAGAGGCAGAGACACAGGCAGAGGGAGAAGCAGGGTCCATGCAGGGAGCCTGACATGGGACTCAATCCCAGGTCTCCAGGATCATGCCCTGGGCTGAAAGCAGCACTAAACCGTTGAGCCATGGGCAGCCCATATTGTTTTGATTACATAATTTTATACTATAGTTTGAAATCAAGAAGTGTGTTGCTTCCAGCTTTGTTCTTTTTCACCAAGATTGCTCTGGCTATTCAGTCTTTTGTAGTTTCAAACAAATTTAGGATTGCTATTTCTATTTTTGTGAAAAATGCAATTGGAATTTTGATAAAGATTGCATCTACTCCACAGATTACACTGATCTTTTAGATTGCTTTGTATAGTTGGACATTTGACAGTATCAATTCTTTTAATCCATGAATCTGGAATATATTTTCAGGTATTTGTGGTATCTTCAATTTCTTTCATACACACACACACACACACATTGGATTTGACATTGAAGCCATCTGATCCTGAGCTTGCTTGCTTTCTTTCTTTCTTTCTTTCTTTCTTTCTTTCTTTCTTTCTTTCTTTTTCTTTTTTTTTTTTTTGAGAGATTTTGATTAATAATTCAGTTTCCTACTAGGGATTAATCTATTAAGATTTTCTATTTTTTAATGGGTTAGTCTTGGCAATTGCATGTTACTAGTGATTCATCCATTTCTTCTAGATTATATGATTTCTTGGAATGTGATTGTTTATCAATATTTTTAAAGAGGGAGGGAGAGGTAGAGGGAGAAGAAGAGAGAATTTTAAGCAAACTCCACACCCAGCATGTAGAGCAACATGGGGTTTGATCTCATGAACCTGAGATCGTGACCTGAGCTGGAATCCAGAGTCAGACACTTACCCAACTGAGCCACTCTGGTGCCCCAGTCTTATATTTCTATAGTATCAGTTATAACAGCTCTTTAATTTTTTATTTTATGTGAGCCCTCTTTCTTTTTCCTTCTTCTTTTCTGTAAGTTTTGTCTATTTTGTTTATTATTTCAAAAGCCAGCTCTTGGGATCCCTGGGTGGTGCAGCGGTTTAGCGCCTGCCTTTGGCCCAGGGCGCGATCCTGGAGACCCGGGATCGAATCCCACGTCAGGCTCCTGGTGCATGGAGCCTGCTTCTCCCTCTGCCTGTGTCTCTGCCTCTCTCTCTCTCTCTCTCTCTCTCTCTCTGTGTGACTATCATAAATAAATAAAAATTAAAAAAAAAAGCCAGCTCTTAGTTTCATTGATCTTTTGTATTATCTTTTTAGTCTCTATTTCATTTATTTCCACTCTAATTTTGTTATTTCCTTCCTTCTGCTAACTTTGGGTTTAGTTCTTTTCTTTCTCATCATTGAAGTATATAATTAGACTGTGTATTTGAGAATTTTTTTCCTCCTGAATGTAGTCATGTATTGCTATAAACTTTCCTCTTAAAACTGCTTTTGCTACATCTTATATTTTGGTTATGATATTTACATTTTAATTTGTCTTAGGATATTATTTGCTTTCCTTTTTGATTTCTTCTTTGAACCATTTTTTTTTCAGTAGTATGCTGTTTGACATATTTGTGAATTTTCCAGTTTTGTTTTCATGTTTCTTTGGTAACTAATTTCTAGGGCACTATTCTTTCTCTAGGAAAACTTTTTTTTTCTTTTTTTTTTTTTAATTTAGGACATCTAACTATTATAAACTTTTATGCTCCATGCTATATGCCTTCAATTTTCCCCTATAGTTGACTTCTCTTTCCTTTAATACTACTGTTTTTCACTGTAATCCACAGGTATCCTTTTGCTCCTTCTAGTATATTGAGAGTTAACAGAGGTTTGTGACTTTTACTAAAACTTGATCCGAGTCCATAAAAATGCACCATCAGTAAATACCTTGTAATCTAGTCACCGGAATGGAAGAAGTTGAAGCCTAATTTCATTTACCGTAAAAGTCTGCTGTGTGTGGGAAACATATAAAAGAAAGCAAAGCACAAAGGTACACCAAGCCAACCACTTTTTAAATTTTTTTAAACTTTTTATTTTACACTCTGTTAATATTTATAGTTTGGTACTAATGCCTGCAGCCAAAAATCATAATTTAAAATTCAATTAATCTATACTTTCTTTTCATTTCCAAGTAAATATGTTTTAGTCATTAATCTAAGGAGAAGATAGCCATAAGCTAGAGGTTATCTTACAGAGATGATAAGCTAAATGCGTTTACATATTATATCTAAATAAGTCAGTGTTAGTTTGGTTGAACATATATAAGCCACAGGAGTATTCTTTTGTCCCATGGGCCTATTGCTTATCTTAAAGATAGATCTTCTCAAAAAAAAAAAAAAAAAAAAAAAAGGTCTTCTCAGATTCTTTTTATAGGCATCCACTATTTCTGGCACTTATTTCCTTCTTTAAATAATAATCAATAAAAAGAGTATTTACAATGTATTTTTTTCTTGCTCTATATTCTACTTTGGAATACTGCTCCATCCTATAAAATACTCATGATCCAAGAGTTCTGTCAATCACAGTGCCTCATTTCACTTATGGTCAAACAGTTGGGCACACGTCCCAGTCAGTAATAATCCATAGACTCACCCCTGGCAAGTCTAAACAGAGTGTCTTCCAGGGTTTCTATAGGCATAGGAAGAGAGAAGTCTCTTTTCCTTTTTACCTGCTAGAATTGGTAAGCTGGCAGGTTTTGAATGGGGCTGACAGTGGATATCCTTCCTGCCATGCAGAGATAATCTATCAGCTGAATTAAAGCAACATGAAGGGAAAAATGGAGCCAAAAGATGGAGAGAATGACCCAGCATTTAAACTTCTGAAAACAGCCATATCTAAGCCAAATCCCTGACTGAACTCACCAGTTATATAAATCAATATCATCTCTCTTTTATGTAAGATATTTTCAGTTGGGTATTGTGAATTTCCACAGACATTCTTGACTGATATGGAAAGCAAAGAGAGACAATGCTCTAAATTCCATGTATAATTTAAGGTTCTATACTGTTATTTAAACTGATATATAAGTATTTCTATAACTGATATTTCATGGTATATGTTTTACATCCATTTATGTTTCACTCTATTCTAGGCACATCTCATATAGGCACAAATCTTTAAAAAATTGCAGTGTCATAATCTCTGACTTTTAAAAACTAAATTCATTCTTTTACCCCTGCTTTATTTACTGATATATTTGGATTTACTTTAACATCTCATTTGATATTTACTGTTAACTATTGCTTTATTTTCTTGACTTTTTTTTTCCTTTCACTTATTGTACATGATGTTAGATAAAGATTTCTGTACTCCCATAGAAGGTAAGAAACTTGTCCAAGGTCACAAAGTGAGGCAGTGTGAAAATGGGATTTGGAAACATGCATGGCTTGAATCCAGCATTTTCACACTTAATGGCTAGATAATAGTGGTCCTAAGATGTAGAAAGCTAAGTATTTGCTTAATCTATAGTAGAGACGGAAACTCAAGAAGCAAAAGAAATGGTATTAATTTGAATTGATTGGATTTTAAGAATGATTAATGTTAAAAGTAAAAGAGAAGCATGTAGGAATACTGGTAGAATTCTTGTTTGGGCAACTTGATGTGTATTTTTTTTAAGTTATCAGGGAAACAAATATAGAGAGAAGGGAACATATCCCTTCTAGGATCCCTTCCCTAGTTATCTAGGGAACATCATCTAAGTGGAAAGGTTTGCTAGGTCATTTGTTAGAAAACTTCTACTTCAGAAACAACATCTTGGCTAAAGTTTAAACGTGGATCATACCTGAATATCTATAGAATCCATGGATTTAGATAAGGGCACTCAAAGGTATTGTATTATAAAGTCAGAAAAAGACAAAGGATGGTACTGTAAATGAACACATAGAAGATGTTGAAAAGTGAATTAATTGATTCAGACAGAGTACTGGATATAGCACCTAATGTAGAGTAAGCAGTAAATAATGGTCAACTAACAAGGATAGTAATGATGGTGATGATTTTGATAAATAATAGAAACATACTTTCATTCTAACTTTTTTAGTTTACAGGACACTGGATTAGGTACAAGTTCAAAACCAGTTCTTAGAGAATAAGCCAGTTATTTACTTCATGCAATATAGACTCCCCAACTCTAATTTTGAGCTAGTAAGAAATATTTAGTTCAGTACCCCAACTGTGTTTTGCTTCCAATGAAAAGGGGAATGAATACTAGTAAAGTGATAATAAAAAATATTTTCTCTCACAGTGATTTCTCAGCTTCTGCAACAACTAAACTAATTTCTAAGGCAGCTAAAATAATCTTAGATAAATAGTGGGAAGTTTTATATAGTAGCCATATAAATTTTCTTCCACATAAAGCAGAGTAAGATTTATCGCTTAACACTTTTTTTTTTTTTTTTTTTACATTTCATCAGTTTCCACTGGTATAATTTGGTCATGTTCAACTATATGTGAAAAGCACTTTTTGCTTCTTTCCCCCTAACACATCTTCACGTAGTAAAGGTGAAATTTGTGTATCCCTGGGGATTTTATAAAAAGAGAGGTGGAAGGAGAAGTTGAAAGGCAAAGAGTAAGTTCAAATTGTCAAGCCATGTGGTCTGTCTGAATTTTACTCAGGGGATCACCCATTCTTATTGTCAAAAGCCAAGAGATCTTGGGAAACAAGAAAGACAATTCAAAAGTGATGAGAAAATCCCAAGCCAAATGGTGAAAATAAATGATAATATTTCACAAGCTGTGAAGCAGTTTTTATTCCAAAAGACTTTTTAAGAACAAGCACTGTTTCTCAGCTATGTATAGTTTCCGACTTAGATACGTTCATAACAATTGAAATAACACCATAAGGAAATGGAATTTATGAATTAAGTTTAATTTTCATTTTATTTTTTAAAGATAAAACTTGTATAATCGCATTTCAAGTTCAAATGCAAATTATGTACATATTTTACACACATCCAGCCCCACTCTAGACAATTTTAGTTTTCTTTCACATATGTCTTACTGGATTCTGATATATTTTTTCTTTCTGTTATTTTTTGAAAAAATGATGCTGGAATGAACAAAATAACATCTAAGGATCATTTTTAAATGGCATCCAATTACATTTAAGGATAATTTTTAAATGGCATCCAATTCTAACACCCTGAAATGATAACAGATATCTATTCTGATTGTATATTGAACTGAGAATAATCAATATTTTATTAATTGCTCTCTGCAAATTACTATGGTGTCTGTTGTGTAGATAGAAAAGAAAATTGCTTAAGATCAAAGGTAATAGAATTAGGGCTAGGATCACCTCTAAAATTCAAGTCATTGTTGGTTTATTATATCAAACTCTTCCTAGTTTAAGGATTTTGAATGCCCTGGTCAAAGGAAATCATCTCAAAATTTCTTAAACTGGGTAGGAACTGAACTATAATTGACAAATTACTGGAAGTCCAATGTGAACAACTCTGTGAGTCAAAAACTCCAACAAAATCCAGTTATACGAGGGGCTTCACAATATAAGATTTACCTTTAAGAGCTCAACCAGACTCCCATAGTAAACATGGGAGAAAAGTCCCCTCCTGCTTTTAGCCACGGGAGGAGAAGAGCAACCATTCTAAAATCTACCAGTGTACTCTTGTTCTTAACAAGGCCTGCCCTAACAGGAAATATCAAGCGCCTAACCAGTTGGGGTCTTAGAAGAGCGTAATTGGGGTATTGTCAGAGCCTAATTGACTGAAGGGAAGAGAAACACCTAACTCTAGCCCATTTTAGCCAATCTGCCACAGTTAGGAGGAAGGAAAAAACAAAACAAAACAAAACATAAACACTTATGAACTTCACAATCCAGAGGCAGTTTCGCTAAACCCAATCGTAGGACTATAGAATGCTTCCACTACCCCCACACCTAACCTCTACATTACTAAAGACTTTTCCAGAGCATTTTTCTCATCTGCATGTTGGCCATGTCTATGTCTTCCTCTGTGAGATTTCTGTTCATGTCTTTTGCCCATTTCATGATTGGATTGTTTGTTTCTTTGGTGTTGAGTTTAAGAAGTTCTTCATAGATCTTGGAAACTAGCCCTTTATCTGATATGTCATTTGCAAATCTCTTCTCCCATTCTGTAGGTTGTCTTTTAGTTTTGTTGACTGTTTATTTTGCTGTGCAGAAGCTTTTTATCTTGATGAAGAAGTCCCAATAATTCATTTTTGCTTTTGTTTCTCTTGCCTTCATGGATGTATCTTGCAAGAAGTTGCTGTGGCCAAGTTCAAAAAGGGTGTTGCCTGTGTTCTCCTCTAGGATTTTGATGGAATCTTGTCTCACATTTAGATCTTTCATCCATTTTGAGTTTATCTTTGTGTGTGATGCAAGAGAGTGGTCTAGTTTCATTCTTCTGCATGTGGATGTCCAATTTTCCCAGCACCATTTATTGAAGAGACTGTCTTTCTTCCAGTGGATAGTCTTTCCTCCTTTATCGAATATTAGTTGACCATAAAGTTGAGGGTCGACTTCTGGATTCTCTATTCTGTTACATTAATCTATGTGTCTGTTTTTGTGCCAGTACCACACTGTCTTGATGACCACAGCTTTGTAGTACAACCTGAAATCTGGCCTTGTGATGCCCCCAGCTATGGTTTTCTTTTTTAAAATTCCCCTGGCTATTCGGGGTCTTTTCTGATTCCACACATCTTAAAATAATTTGTTCTAACTCTCTGAAGAAAGTACATGGTATTTTGATAGGGATTTCACTAAATGTGTAAATTGCCCTGGGTAACATTGACATTTTCACAATATTAATTCTGACAATCCATGAGCATGGAATATTTTTCCATCTCTTTGTGTCTTCTTCCATTTATTTCAGAAGTGTTCTATAGTTTTTAGGGTATAGATCCTTTACCTCTTTGGTTAGGTTTATTCCTAGGTATCTTATGCTTTTGGGTGCAATTGTAAATGGGATTGATTCCTTAATTTCTCTTTCTTCAGTCTCATTGTTAGTGTATAGAAATGCCACTGACTTCTAGGCATTGATTTTGTATCCTGACTTGCCATCATGGAAACACAAATCAAAACCACAATGAGATCCCACCTCACACCAGTGAGAATGGGGAAAATTAACAAGGCAGGAAACAACAAATGTTGGAGAGGATGCGGAGAAAAGGGAACCCTCTTACACTGTTGGTGGGAATGTGAACTGGTGCAGCCACTCTGGAAAACTGTGTGGAGGTTCCTCAAAGAGTTAAAAATAGAACTGCCCTACAACCCAGCAATTGCACTGTTGGGGATTTACCCCAAAGATGCAGATGCAATGAGACGCCAGGACACCTGCCCCGCAATGTTTCTAGCAGCAATGGCCACAATAGCCAAACTGTGGAAGGAGCCTCGGTGTCCATCGAAAGATGAATGGATAAAGAAGATGTGGTTTATGTATACAATGGAATATTCCTCAGCCATTAGAAATGACAAATACCCACCATTTGCTTCAACGTGGATGTAACTGGAGGGTATTATGCTGAGTGAAATAAGTCAATCGGAGAAGGACAAACATTATATGTTCTCATTCATTTGGGGAATATAAATAATAGTGAAAGGGAATAGAAGGGAAGGGAGAAGAGATGGGCAGGAAATATCAGAAAGGAAGACAGAACATAAAGACTCCTAACTCTGGGAAATGAACTGGGGGTGATGGAAGGGGAGGAGGGCAGGGGGTGGGGGTGAATGGGTGACAGGCACTGAGGGGAGCACTTGATGGGATGAGCACTTGGTGTTATTCTGTATGTTCGCCATTTGAACACCAATTAAAAATAAATTTATTATTAAAAAAAAACTAAAGACTTTTTCATGATAGTTCATCTTACCCAGTACATTATGTCTGGCTCTCAAGAAAAAATTACAAGGTGTATCAAAAGGTAAAAAACACAATTTGAAGAGCAGGCATCTGAACCAGACATGGCAGGGATGTTGGGATGATCAGACTGGGGATTTACAACAACTATGATTATATGTTAAGGTCTCTAATGGTCACAGTAGACAGCGTGCAAGAATAGATGGGCAATGTAAATCATAAACCCCAAAAGAAATGCTAAAGATAAAAAACACTATAAATGAAAAGAAGGATACCTTTAATGGACTAGACAGATGAGGAAAGAATCTCTGAGCTAGAAAATGTTTAAATACAAACTTAAAAAACCAAAAAGCAAATAAAACCAAGAATGGGTAAAAAAATAGCAGAGCAGTATATCCAAGGACTATGGAAAAACTTCAAAAGGGGTAACATACACATATGAGAATACCAGAAAGAAAGAAACAGAAGAAAAACTTGGAAAAATAATAACTGAGAATTTCCTGAAATTAATGTCACACACCAAGCCATAAATCCAGGAGTTTCAGAAAACAGAAAGCAGGATGAATGCCAGACAAACAACCAAAACCCTAAACTTAGACATATTGTCTTCACACTACAGAAAATCAAAGATAAAGAAAAATATGAAAGACAGAAAAAATAGCTTACCTATAGAGGAATAAGATAAGAATTACATCCTACTTCTCAGAAACTGCAAACAAGCAGAGAGTGGTGTGAAGTATATAGAATTGAGAAAAAAACCACCAACCTAGAATCTGTATGTTGTGAAATATTCTTCAAAAGTGGAGAAATAATGGGTAGCCCGGTTAGCGCCGCTTTCAAGTCCTGGGCCTGATCCTGGAGACCTGAGATCAAGTCCCACGTTGGGCTCCCTGCATGGAGCCTGCTTCTCCCTCTGCCTCTCTCTCTCTCTCTCTCTCTCTCTCTCTCTGTCTCTCATGAATAAATAAATAAAATCTTTTTTAAAAAAGTGGAGAAATAACAACATCCTCAAACAAAAATTGAGGGAGTTTGTTCCCAGTAAACTTGCCTTGCAAAAAAAGTTAAGTTTTTAGAGAGGAATAAAATAATACAGGTCAGAACCTCAGATCAACATAAGGAAAGGAAGATAATTGAAGAAAGCATGAGTGAAAGTAAAAAACTTTTATTTTTCTTATTCTTATTTAAACAATAACCATTTGAAATAATAGCAACACTGTATTTAATCATGTATGCTTAAGTATATATATATATATATGTATATATATATATACACACATGCACATATATGTTATGTATGTCTACATATGAGTGAAATAAATGGCAGTAATGCTATAAAGAACAGGAAAAAAGGATAGGATTATTTTGTTATTATAAAGTACCCATACTACCTATTAAATAGTATAGTGTTATTTGAAAGTGGATTTGAAAAAAAAAAAAGTGGATTTGAAATAGCCTTAAATATATATAACAAATTCTAGGGCAACCTCTAAACACAAAAACGAAATAAGAACATGACCAATGTTTGTCCTTCTCCGACTGACTTACTTCACTCAGCATAATACCCTCCAGTTCCATCCACGTTGAAGCAAATGGTGGGTATTTGTCATTTCTAATAGCTGAGTAATATTCCATTGTATACATGTTCTCATTCATTTGGGGAATATAAATAATAGTGAAAGGGAATATAAGGGAAGGGAGAAGAAATGTGTGGGAAATATCAGAAAGGGAGACAGAACGTAAAGACTGCTAACTCTGGGGAACGAACTAGGGGTGGTAGAAGGGGAGAAGGGCGGGGGGTAGTAGTGAATGGGTGACGGGCACTGGGGGTTATTCTGTATGTTAGTAAATTGAACACCAATAAAAAATAAATTAAAAAAAAAGAACATGACCAATGTACTGAGAAAGCATAGAAAATGGAATTATTTTTAAAATTCTCAATTGAAACCAGAAAAAGTCAGAAAAAGAGTGGAAGGAGAGAATAAGAATGAAGAAAAATATGAAGTTCTTCATATTGAAGATATGGTGGGCAATAGATAGAAAAAGTAACAGATATGGTAATTATTACTCTTATTATATCAGTAATCACCTTGCATGTCAATAGTTGAAAAACACCATTTAAAAGACAGAGATTGTCAGAATGAATAAAAATAAGACCTCAGTATATATTGTTTACAATAAATCCACTCTTAATATAAAGACAGTTAAACATTAAAAGTCAATGAATGGGATATATATATTATATTATATATGCAATATATATAATATAGGATTTGAATTCCTTGAAAGATAGTATTTGCCAAAACTCACACAAGAAGAAATACACTATCTGAATAGATTTATCTATTAAAGAAATTGATATATAATGTCCTATGTACCTATTAGAATGTTCAAAACTCAGAACACTGACAACAAAAGCTGGTGATGTGGAGCAACAGGAACTCTCATATGTTGCTGCTGATAATATAAAATGGTTCAGATATTTTGGTTTGTTACAAAATTAAACATACTCTTACTATATCATCCAGCAATTGCACTTTATAGTATTTATCCAAAAGTAGTTAAAAACTTATATCCACTCAAAAACCTGTACATGGGTATTTATAGCAGCTTTATTAATAGTTATCAAAACTTGGAAGCAACCATAATGCCCTTCAGTAGGTGAATGTATACATAAATTGTGGTACACCCAGATGAAGAAATATTATTCAGTAGTAAAAATAATTGAGCCATGAAAAGACCTGAGGACCCTGAAATGCATATTACCAAGTGAAATAAATCAATTTGAAAAGGTTACATACTGCATGATTCCAACTAGACAATATTCTGGAAAAGACAAAACTATGGACACAGTTAAAAGATTTGGGGATCAAAGAGGAGATGAATAGGTTGATCACAGAGGATTTTTAGGGTATTGAAAATATTCTGTGATACCATAATGATGGAAAAATGTCATTGGACATTTGTCCAATCTCATAGGATGTACAACACCAAGAATGAACCCTAATGTAAGCTGTGAACTTTAAGTGTTATGATGTGTCAATGTAGGTTCATCAATTTTAGCAAATGTGTATCTCTTGGGCAGGGAAGGATATGGATGAAAGGGGATATAATTCATATGTAGGAGTGGGAAGGATCTGGAGAATCTCAATACCTTCCCTGTGTTTTGTTCTAAAAAAAAAAAAACCTAAAACTTCTCTAAAAAATTAAGTGTTCATTTACAAACTTTAAACATATCTTTGTTAAAACTTTATTAAACACATATTTGGGCATGACACTCAACACTGAGAGTTACATGGGAAGAATCGGTAGGCTTTGAATGTCCATATTATAAAAAATACATATACTGGACTCATATAGACACAATCTAGTCAAATAACTAGAAAATATTGAAAATAACTTACGTATTCGTAAACATCATTAACTCATTTTAAAGGTGGCAACCGAATACTTATTTATTTGAATTTCAGATTTGTATCTAGTGGCTTGAGAAAATCATAAACATATTCCTGTAATAGACATGAAACTTTCCTGGAGCACATAATGTTAGTATGATCTGCAACATGTTGCCTGCTGAGTATTTCTATTATGGTAATAAAAGGGAACAATACAAAAGGCAACATAAAAATATTTATTTGTTTCAAGATATATAGAAATTGGATTGAAAATGATAAAGACTGGTTTATATTGAGATGCCCCAGTATTTTTTTTCTTCTGTGAATCTCATTCTTTAATTTTTCTTTCTTCATCCATGTGGTTTAAGTGTTAACATTGACAGAAATTAGAGACAAGGACATGAAAAATAGAAAGCTGCTTTGAGATTGCTACCTTTCAAGTAAGTCAGGTGCTTTTGACATGGGCTGTTATGAGAAAAGACCTGTCATAAGAGCTTTGAGCCAACTCAGTCCATCTGGGTTATAGGTTCCAGATAGAAATCTCCCCTTAGCATCTTTGTGGGGCCCTGATCATACTTGGTAATCATACTCTTGTCTTTATAGCTTTTTAAACATGACATTTCTTTCATATTCTCTGGAATCATGATTTTTCTATAAGTAAAAAACAATACAATTGGAGGGAGCAGTGACAAAAATCATGGAATATTTTAAGATACAGTAGTGAATTTAACTTGCTCCCACAACCATAGCCTTCATACATTAAATTTTCCTCAAACACAAACACTCATTGAGTAATTTCTCTCATACCAAAAGCTAATTTTATGATGTAAAGAAGATGGATAAACATCCTAGGGAATGTGGAAGGAAAGAGTGGTCAAAATTGAGAGTAATATATTTATTTTCATTCTGTGTACATGGGCCTAATGCCAGGTTTTAGATTATGAAGTCATATATGTCCTGTAGACACCCTGATTTCTGCTAAGTGAGAGTCTAAGTAGAGAAATCAGTTGATGCATGCTGTGCCTGGACTCCTAACCTATACAACTCTCAGATAACAAATTTCTGTTGTTTTAAGCACTAAATTTGTGGTTTTGTTATAGCAACAATAGAAAACAAATACAGAAGACATTCTTCTGTCTCAGAAGAAAACTTGTGATAAGGGAGGCCAAATGGGCATAAAATACAGTCAATGTATTGCAGCCAATTACATACCATTGATACTACAGAGACTCCTAAAGGCTCAGAAGCAATCTTTAGGTAACACAGAACAGTGAATTATAATGATTATCTAGAAAGGTAACTGTTATATATTATAGAAGTGAAGGTGTTTTAGAGGTGGCTTGGTTGAGACACATGTCCAATGCAAGAATAATTTTTGCCAACATTAAGAGGTGATTGGTCAGCTGACTCAGACCCTGTGGTTAAAAATCTATCATACAAAACACTGATATAACAAAAGGCTATGAAGGGATGGTATCAAAGCAAGATGCAGAATCCAAAATACAAAACAGGTTCTTTAGTTAATAAACAATGCATATTGGATGCATTAGATTTGAGAGGCAAAGATAACCATACTTCTCGAGGTTTCATGAAAATATCTAAGATGGAAAGGTAACTTGCTTGAGAAACAACCTATTCCACTTATGTTTTGAATGCAAACAATGAGTTCAAGTATCATTTTTGCTTGTGTATCTTTATTCAACTTTACCAAGATTCAATTTGCATATCATAAAATGCAGAATTTTTTTCAAAATGCAGAAATTTTAAGTGCAGTTTAGTGGGTTTAGACCAGTGTATAAACCCATGTAACCACACTCCAATTAAGATATAGAACATTTTCATTAATCCAAAAAGTTCTTTTATGAGTTGCAGTCAATCCCAGCCACTTCTCACCCAGTCAACCATACTACTTCTCTCTATATAAATTAATTTTGTCTATGTAAACTTCATATAAAAGAACATGTACAGTATGTATCTTTTAAGACCTGGATTTTTAAACTGTTTTGAGATTCTCTGTGTTTTTGTATGTATTAGTTGTTTCTTCTGTTTATGACTATAGTATCTATTGGTGGATGAGTCCTTGAGTTGCTTCCAGTTTGGGGTTATTATGAATAGATAAACTATGAACATTTGTATACAAGGCATTTTGTGAAGAGATTTTATTTCATTTCTCTGGGATAAATATTCCCTAATATAATTACTTGGATATATAGCAATAGTATATTTAACATTGTTAGAAGCCATAAAACTTTTCAACAGTTTTATGTTGAAAAGTTATATCTTTTGATATATCTGTTGAACAGTTATATCTTGTTACACTCCCACCAGCTAAGCATGAGTACCACTTGTTTTACATCCTCACCAACAATTGATCTCATTAACCTTTTAAAGATTAGTCTTTCTAGTATATGTGTAGTGCCACCACATTGGGGTCTTAATTTACATTTCCCTAACTGCCTATGATATTAAGCATTTTTTCTTGTGTTTATTGGTAATTCATATATCTTCTCTTGTAAAGAAATGTTTGAAATATTTTCCTATTATTTTTTAAAGATCATATTCATTTCATTTCATTTCATTTTAGAGGGAGAGAAAGCAAGGGGTGAGGGGCCGAAGGAGAAAATCTCAGGCACACTACCTCTGAGCAGGAAATTATTTAGATACTAATAATTATTTAGATACAGTTCCCAAGTTGATAGGACACGGGGCTTGAACTCACAACCCTGAGATCATGACCTGATCATGACTGAGCCACCCAAGTTACCCCTGGAATAATTTTCCTATTATTTTAATAGAGATATAATAATTAACTGATACTATGAATGCAAGTTCTTTAACAGATATATGCACTGAAGATATTTTCTCCTAATCTATGGATTGCCTTTTTATCTTCTTTATGGTAGTTTCTGATAAGCATTTTTTTCATTTTGAAGTCCAGTTAATCATTTTTTTCCTTTTTGTGGTTAGTGCTTTTTATGTTGTCCATTTTGATAGTAATTTTTACCCTAAAGTTGCACAGATTTTTCCCTTATGTTTTTCTAAGGTTGTTATAGTTTTAGTCATTATATTTAGAACTATCATCCATTTTGAATTAATTTTTATGAATGATAAAATTTCACTTTTTTTTTTTTTCTACAAGACATTCATAATGTTCCAGCACCATTTGTTGAAAAGAATCTTCTTTCCCTACTCTTCTTTCCTTGGCTCATTTGTTGAAAATGACAGACTATCTGGACATTCTATTCCATTGATCTCTATATATTCTATTATAAAACCACCTTATCTTAATTACCATAGCATTATATTAAGTTTTGAAATTAGAAAGTGTAAGTCTTCCACAAATATTCTTCTTTCTCAAGATTGGTTTTTCTAGTCTAGATTATTAGCACTACCATATAAATTTAATAATCATTTTGTTAATTTCTATATAAAAGTCATGGGAGTTGGGATCTCTGGGTGGCGCAGCGGTTTAGTGCTGCCTTTGGCGCAGGGCGCGATCCTGGAGACCTGGGATCGAATCCCATGTCGGGCTCCCGGTGCATGGAGCCTGCTTCTCCCTCTGCCTGTGTCTCTGCCTCTCTCTTTCTCTCTCTCTCTCTGACTATCATAAATAAATAAAAAATTTAAAAAAAAGTCATGGGAGTTTGTTAACATTTTATTGTACCAACTCAAGGAAAATTGATGCTTTAAAACGTTTGAGTCTTTCCATGCATATACATCACATATAACTTCAACTCTTGAGATTCTCTTTAATATCTCTTTCAAAGTATGTACCTTGCATATACTTTAAGTTTGTACCCAAGTATTTTATATAGCCGGATACTCTTATAAATGCTTTAAGCTTTTTTAAATTTTCAAAATGATTTGCTTCAAAATAAAATCTATTTGTACATACTGTTCTTGTGTCATTTGACCTTGCTAATTTCACTTATTAGTTTCTTATTTTATTAGAAATTTTAGGATTCTCCATATACACAATGACATCATCTGCAAACAAATAAAATTTTATTTTTTGTACAACTTTTATTTTTGTTTTTCCATTTTCTATTCATTAGGAACTTATACAATGTTGAGTATAAGTACACTGAGTCTATAATGAATTATCCTGATTGATTCAAATATTAAAATAGTCTTACATTTCTATCATAAAACTTACTTGGTCATGATGTACTTTCCTTGTGTAGGATACTGGTTGGATTTGCATTGGGATTTGCTAAGGTTTGGCCGTGTTAATGAGGGATATTAGTATTTTTTCCCATAATATATTTGACTGAACTGGAACTATTCCCTACACTCAAATGTTCCGAAAGAGGTTATATAAGGATTGTAATATGTTTTTATTTTTAAAAATCCACAGGGATCCCTGGGTGGCTCAGTGGTTTAGCACCTGCCTTTGGCCCAGGGTGTGATCCTGGAGTCCCAGGATCAAGTCCCTCATCGGGCTCCCTGCATGGAGCCTGCTTCTCCCTCTGTCTGTGTCTCTGCCTGTCTCTCATGAATAAATAAATAAAATCTTTTAAAAAATAAAAAAAATCCACAGCATTTACTAGTGAAGGAATTTTGTCCTGGAGGTTTTCCTATTTTTTTTTTTCTTTTCTTTGGTTCTCTCTCTCTCTCTCTCTTTTTCTCTCTCTCTTTCCATCTTCCTTCCTTCCATCTCTCTTTTCCTTCCTTCTTTCTTTTTTGTGACAATGTTTTGAATTATTTTTACATATCATTTAGACAGAACAGAGTAATAAAAATTTTCTATTTCTTCTTATATCATTTTTGCTAATTTGTGTCTTTCAAGTCCGTTTTCTCTAAGTTTCCGAATTAAGGGCATATTTTTTTTCACAACAGTCCCTTATCATTTCAATAGCTGTAGGCTCTCTAGTGATGTCCTATTTTTCATATCTGTCATTGGTAATTTGTGAGTCTTTCTCTATTGTTTCCTTCATCAGTGTAGTAAGAGTTTTATCAATTTTCATGATCTTTTGAAAGAAAGTGCTTTTAGCTTCATTGATTTTTCTCTGTATTTTGCATTTTCTATTTTATTGTTTTCCAATGTTATGTACATTTTTCTTTAGCTATATAGAAGTTTAATTTTTTCTTATTCTGTTTAAGATGAAAATTTAGACCACATAATTTTAGATGATTTTTCTCTTCTAAGATAATCATTTAAAGGTTGAAACTTTGCTGTAAGCACTATATGGGTTGTAATCACAAATTTTAATGTCTTGCTTTCAATATCATTAAGTTTGAAGTACTTTCTAATTTCCCTTGTTATTTCTTCTTTGACACATAAATTTTTTAGAAATATTTTATTTGGTGTCTAATATATGAGGCTTTTCTAAGATATCATTTTGTTATTGATTTCTTTTTTAAAAGATTTATTTATGAGAGAGAGAGAGAGAATGAGAATGAATTTATGCACACACGTGCCTGCAGGGGAGGAAGGACAGAGGGATAGAATCTTCAAGCAGACTCCCTACTGAGTGAGGAGCTCCAGGTGAGTGGGGATTCATGAGATCATGACTTGAGCTGAAACCAAGAGTTGGAAGCTCAACCATCTGAGCCACCCAGGCACCCCTTGTTATTGATTTCTAATTTAATTCTCCTATGAAGAATAAATGCCTAAAAGAATTTCAGTCTCTTTGTTTTATTGAAATTTGCTTTATGGTCCATCATATGTATTATCTTGGCTAATGTTTCATACACACTTGAAAAAAATGTGTATTCCATTTTTGTGGGCTGTAAAGCTCTTGAAATAATTCAACCAAAACTTTAGATTTTCCTATATACTTTTTCGTGTCAGTCTTTCATGTATAATGGGCCTATATTATTAAGTGCATACACATTCAGTATTGTTTTATTTTCTTAAAGAATTGCCCATTTAATCATTATAACATAACTACAAGAATCCCTGGTAAGGTCTAGAGTAACTTTATACTGTGATTAGTTTATATCCACTTCTAATATGTGGCCCTTTTGGCATTTCTATAAAATACTGTGTAGGTTCCATGAAATCTCTCCAGTCTGATTAGTTAACTCAATACTTACCCAACTCTATGAAAGTTCTGGGAGTTTTCCATCTTATGGCTCTATGATAATTGTATTTCCTTAATCATTGTTCTTTACCTGGCCTTGTGGACTCATTCTGTGTATATGAAATTTAGCCAAAAAAATCAAGGTGATACATATGCAGATTTGGAGCTCTTTCTCTGAGTAACTTCTTTTTTTATCAGTAGTCTGACTTCTGGATACCAGCTCTGTAAGCCTAGCTAATCTCCAATTTCTATGTGTTCAGTTCAGTAGGAGTATGAACCCATCTTTATGCCACTTCTCCTTATGCCAAGGTCCAATAATTAACTCCATTCAGAAACGTAGGGTATATACATAGGGCTCATCTGTTTTGTTTTTATTTTTCCTCTAATGGATCACAGTTTTTTGCCACCTAGTCTCCAATGAATAAAAAGAAAAAAAATGTTTAATAATTTTTTTTCCAGTTTTATAGTTCATTATGACTGGATAGCAAGTTTTATACTCATTAATTACTTTATAATGGTTCAAAGTAGAACACATTCCATTTTGAAATACTATGATTTCTATTTCCTAGATTAATGTAAATCTATCTTCTTAGAAATTTTATCCATTACTCATTTTTCTGTTGGCACAAAATACATTTTCCCCTATAGCTCTTTTATATTACCTCACTTTACATATTGACAAGCAACATTAAAGTATGAAATGAAAGGCAGCCTGAGTGGCTCAGCAGTTTAGTGTCACCTTCAGCCCAGGGTCTGATCCTGCAGACCCAAGATCGAGTCCCACGTTGGGCTCCCTGCATGGAGCCTCCTTCTGCCTGTGTCTCTGCCTCTCTCTCTCTGTGTCTCTCATGAATAAATAAATAAAATATTTTTTTTAAAAAAACTTAAAGTATTAAATGAATAGTTTTACTTTGTTTCTGTTAATTGCATCAACCAAATATTTAGCTTACCCATTTGAGTTCATCATTATCTCTAACACAGCTTCAGTTATCCCTATTTTAAAAGAATTTCAGAAGCCCTATTCATTTTGCTCAGTATTTTTTTTTTAGATTTTATTTATTTATTCATGAGACACACACACACATACACACAAAGGCAGAGACACAGGCAGAGGAAGAAGCAAGCTCCATGCAGGGAACTGGATATGGGACTTGATCCTGGGACTCCAGGACCCTGGGCCGAAGACAGTTCCTAAACCATTGAGCCATCCAGGGATCCCCTGCTCAGTATTTTAAACTTGATTTTCACCTATTTAAAACATTTTTTGGCCCTTTATCTGTACTTGGTTTTATTACTTCATTGTACACTAACATTTGTCCATTTCCAAATGAGAAATAAGAAAAATAACCAAAATAAAAAGAACTCACAATCCAAATCACCTTTCCTCTATCTTTTTCATTGACATGTTTTAAATCTTTGTTCAGACATATTTTTTAAGATTTTCAAAATAGCAATACGTCTTGCTTATGAGATTTTTCTAAAAGAAATTTATATCTGTAATTATACTTTTATCATAATGAGAACCATCAATGTGTAACAAAATTTGTTCTTTGTATATGTTAACCAAATGCCATTTTGAGATAGAGCATTGACCTTCTCCACATTCTTAAATAATTCTTTTTTTTTAAGATTTCATTTATTTGGGATCCCTGGGTGGCGCACTGGTTTGGCGCCTGCCTTTGGCCCAGGGTGCGATCCTGGAGACCCTGGATCGACTCCCACGTCGGGCTCCCTGCATGGAGCCTGCTTCTCCTCTGCCTGTCTCTGCCTCTCTCTCTCTGTGTGTGTGTGACTATCATAAATAAATAAAAATTAAAAAAAAAGATTTCATTTATTTGAGAGAGAGAGAGAGAGAGAGAGAGAACAAGCAAGGGGGAGAGGGAGAGTCAGAGAGAGAAGCAGGCTCCTCACTGAATAGAGAGCTTGACATGGGCTTGAACCTAGGACAGTAGGATCATGACCTGAGCTGAAGGCAGCCACTTAAGCAATTGAGCCATCCAAGTGTCCCAAGAATTCTTGATGTGGCCAATTACAGCAGGTGTAGATTTTTTAAAACGGTGATTTTCTTCAGGATATTTGTGACAAATTAGAGCATACTAGTCCTTTTATAATGGTAATTCCCCATTCTTTAGTTTTTAACGACGATTCACATCTCTATTGCTTAGGATATATCTTTGAAAATATTTATGTTTTAAGGTAACCTCTTTTTTCTATTGATTTACATAATGTCACAAACAACAATGAATAATATTTATTAAAAATCCCTTTATTTATTTTATATTAAGCATTTTATGGATACCAGGAGTTTAAGTTATTGTTCTCACTGTTTCTTTAATGGTTTCTTCCTCCTTCTTTGGTGAATTGAAAATCTTGCTTGAGGGTATATTCTTAACCTTTTTCCTATCACCATATTTAGCAACTTAAATATCTACATCATGGACATAACTAAAAACCTGGTCTTACTTCCTTAATTTTATCCATTTCACTACCAACAATTCTAATATTAAACAGCATTTCAGCATTTTGGATCCAGCAACCTTAAAATCTACATAACTTCAGCTGAATCCAAATGGTTTGTTTATTGGGGGCTTAGGGGAAAATGTTTCTTATTGATGAATAAAATACTGTACTGATTCCAAAGCTTCCTCTTCTGTTCTTTAGTGATACTTGCAATTCCCTTTACCAGCAAAGACTTTTTAATTTCCAACTTCAGAAACTTAAAGGAGCTTAACACTGATCTAAATGTGCATTAAGCCATAGCATAATCCCATTTCTTGGTATTCATGGTGCAAGTTTATAGAAGGAAAGAATAAATAGGCTTTGGCTATTTAAAGAGGGAGTAAAGAGTAACAATTGGACCTAAACAAATTTTGCCCAATTTGAATGCATAAATCTAATTACCTTACACATTATTTGTCCCAGACTATTATTAATTTAACTTTGAAAAGATAAGTAAGGAAAGCATTTTCCTTTCAGTCCTACCTGTGCTGATTTTGTGTAGAGTGACACAAAAGCTAGTGGCATACCCAGCAACAAGCTGATCCCTGAGAGCTGAGAGCGGGGAGCCAAGAGGAGACTAGATATGATGAAGGCCATTACTCTCTTCTTTCCAGGTTAGTGTCTCTGGGAGCTCATCCCTGGGGCCCTCCTTAGCCAGCTGCTCCTCTTAACTCTCTCTCCTCCCTCAACCAGCCCCAGATAGCAGTGATACATTAATGGCTCAGTGCTGGGAACACCATGGTGTGCATGATGGTATTCAGAAATCCTTATCCTCACATGCTTTTGCTGTGCAGTTTATTTTTTAACAAAGGACTGGAAACGAAAATGTGGATGTGAGTGAAAGAGAAGAGCAGGGGGTGAAAGACCACTTTGTAGCAAATGAATTACATTCAACGTCAATTTTTAACTAATTCTTCCTGGGGCTATTAAAAGAGCTAGTGTTACATAGAGTCACAAACCAGTCCCCAGAAAATGAGTATCAGTGAGAGATCCACTTCTGGGCATAAAGCATCCTCTTTAGAGAAAATCATTCTTGAAGTCCATATATTAAGTTTGTTCTCACAATTCTGAGGCAGGTTTAAAAAAATATAACAGAAAAGAAAGAAAAACTGTTGGATTTATCCATTTTAAAGAGACCATAGTTTGACCTCCTGCTGACAGAGTACTCAGTAGGGGGAAAAAAAAACTAACCCCCCAAAAACAACAAAAAAACAAACAAAACACAAAGAAACCCTTCACAACCAACAGTAGAGATTGTTTCAGTTCAGATTCCTCTCATATGCAGGATCTTGCTTTACATTTTAGCTCCATAGTAATTATTAGAAGAAAATCCAGGATCATTACCAAATAACTGAAAAATAAGAGCCTAATTAATGCACATGGGCAGGAAACCATTTTTATACCTTCTCTGCCCTATTAGCTGTCAACTAGGGTAAACTTTTCTGTTTACCCTTTTATTTGTTCAGTCCTTCCTTCCTTCCTTCCTTCTTTCCTTTGTGAAAGGACCTGTTTCTAGCTCTGGACAGTATTAGGGAAAGCTACATTTACTTTCCTTAAAGAGTTTATGCTCATAATTTCATTTATTAGCTTTTACTTACCTTTAACATGAGGTCTTACACCCTTACTTCTATTGCAGTATACAGTGACAACATCTACTTTAATTGTACCAGAAAGAAGAGTCTCACAAAAGTGCCTTTATTTCCACAGTTAACTAGTCTGTGTATTAGTTGCTTTGTAGAAACTTCTTGGAGGTGACCTCTTCAAGATACGCACATCTTGCCATCAACAATCCATAGGAGAATTTGAAATGGGGTGTGAGAACGTGCAACATTTTACTCAGTGTCTTGGGAGACACCATTATCATGACCCCTTAAATTTACTGTCTTTGTAGACAACTTGCTATGGGAAAGGGGGACTTTGGAGTTAACTCAGCAGCTTCTGCAAATGAATGTTCCATGAGAGTATTACTGCAAACCCCAAGAGGGGACATTAGTCTAGCTCTTCATTAGCAGGGGTGAGAAAAAGCTGTCCTCTGTGTTCCTGGATAGGCAGACTCTATTCCAGTAGGAGTTTCTCTCTGGAATTCAATTCTCTGAAATTCTTAGTGCTCCCAAAGTCAAACTTGGCTTTAATGGAAATGGGATAAGGGGAATCTGAAAATGTCAAGTGCAGAGTTTTATTTTTCAAGGAGACCATGGGTTTACAAACTGGGAGGGAAAAAACCCACAATTCCTTTAAGCAGAATTAAAGCACAACTGTAGAAGTCCAATGCATTACAATTAGACAATGTGCACTAACTGATAATGCCACCCACTTGACTCATTTACCAATTTAAGGTTATTTTGTAATCTCCCTGTGAACTTCCCAACATAACAGAGGAACTCTGAATGTGTGTGCATGTGTATATATGTGTGTATTACTCTAAAACAGGAAATAATTTCCCATGATGCTTCAGACAAATATAACAACTTCTTTCCTCACCCCTTATGAGGTGAAGATATTTGTGAAGAGGTAATTTTTTTCAGTTAAATTTTAGTGCAATGTGTGGATGAACAAAATATAACTGATATTTCAAAAGCACATAAACTTAAAAAAGTAATTGAGAACAGAGGGAATTCATTGATGAAATTGTTAAAAGTGTTCAACTACTTATAGAGTGAAAATGAACCAGAGTAGGAAAAAACCCCACATTTTATAATAACGGTGTTAAAAAGATGCAACCTGGTTTACTAATATATCTATTCTTAAGCTTAAAGTGAATACCCATAGGAACCATTCTAAAATAGTTTTGTCTTTTTCTACCACTACAAAAATATACTGACAATAGTGAATTATAAATGCAAAACAGTTTCCCTTGACTAAATTTTTAAGTTTCTTTACATTTTAGAATTTTGAAAATGCCTAACCTGTCAGATATATCCTATATGTGCTAATTTAAAATATTTTGATTGGGACTTCTGTCTATGGATATCGTGGTGAGTGCTAAATTCAAATCAGTCATTTCCATGTGATTTTTTTACAACACTTGTAAAATTAGTCTAACAAAGCACAGCATTTAAAAAACTTCCAATAGTGATCTATCAGAAAAATCGTTACAGTATGCCTACTCTTAACTGTGTAAGACTTGTGCCCTTATGAAGAAATCTATATAAATTCCTGTGCTTTAGAAACTTAAAAGTGAAGAGATGAATTGCCATATTAATATGCTGGGGTTTTTTTGTTATTCCACTGAATAGTTTCAGAACTTTATAGAACATATAACATCTGGTTTGAAAAAAAAAAAATCTTGTAGGTCAATGACAGATGGCCCTTCTAAGAGTGGGAAAAATATTGCAACATGAGAAAAAACAGATCCTTTGATGAAGAGCTCTGACTTTCTAACCCATGGGCTACATTTTATTTTCTTAAACAATCATAACATCTTTATCATATCTTGTAAACTCTTAGAATATTTGAAACTTGTCCTGGTTTGTTCCCTTGTATTTTCAAAGATACCTTGAGATTTTAATAAATTCTTCTATTTTTGCATTATATCTGGCATTATGGTAGCTATTAATTTCTCAGTTTTATAGCACATTAGTTTTAAAAAGCTGAGAACTTGCCCTTTGGTCCTTTTCTAACATATTACTTATTGGCACTTCTTGAAATCTCTATCCTTCTCTCTTTATTCTATATTCTTTCTCTTCCCAGTTTCCACTGTCTTTCTTTCTCTCCCTTTAAAATTATTTGGCCTTTGTCAGTTTATCTGTTTGTTTTGACCTGGTCTCCACTGGATTGGAGGCTAGGTATTGTTTCTTCCCTTTTTGGGCTCAGCTTCATCTCTAAGCAACATTTTGATCCCCCCTTTCACAGTACCATATGCATATCCACATTCTTAGAATAGTCCCACCCTAGAAGCATGCCAACTTGGTTGAAGGAAGGAATCTGAAACAAATCAAAGTACAGGCATTCTAGCTTTCTTAGAGAGATTATTAAATAATTATTCCATGAATTCCATGCCAAGGGTCTCTCTTCTGTCCCTGTCTCTAGGCCTGAACAGAATAGTGGCCTGGGTTTGCTGAGATTTTGTATCTGTGACAAACTATTGCTCATTCAATCACAGTGGAGAGGCCTACATGCTGAGCTGGTGAGTGTACTTCTGACCACTCATCGATAGTCTTCTCAGCCTTGTACTCTGGCTTCTCACAGAAGTTTTCTAGTTAAGAAGTTCATTTCCAGGTTTTTGTAGAGTTCATGCATCAAAACATTGCCCATCAGAGTGTGGGGATCTAATTCGATGCAAAGTATAAAATGGAGAAGATGCTCTAGCCACTGCTGTCATTGCAGCTTTTAGACCTAGAGAAATTCACCAGTGCCAGAGACACTCCTGCTTTAAGAGATGAGCATAATATGAGATAATAAATTGCAAGTTTGCAGGGAGCCAATTTGCAACTGACCTGAAGTGGATAATGTCTTTCTTTTACCTTAGTAGGTTTGACGATTGCTAGAGTCTTAATGGAACATCCATTTTAGCATTATTGAAGTCTATTTCCATTACTCTAATAAGCAAGGGATAAACATAAACATACTCAAGGCAGAATTACTGATCCATATAGGAACAAAAAGAGAATAACTGAGATATATATATTTGTTTCAAGAAAGCTTCAGATGGACCCTACATGATAAATTCCTAGAATTCCCAGTTTTTCTAATAAGGTGACTTAGCTCCAAGTAGAGGCTGCTGACAAAAGCATATCTTCTTGAGGTTTATACCGAAGACTCATATTTATTGAATGAAGGGCTTACTTCAATGGGGGAAATAAATGGCCTTTACCCTCTAATTCACTACAATACCTAAATAGAACTCTGATCTGTTGTGACCTACTGTCTGAAGTTATTAGAGACTTAGCATAATTGGTGGTTTTGAGGATCAAGGCATGGTACATTGAACTCAATTTCCACCTGACCTAGGACTGAGTCCATATGCATAAGTATTGCTGATAGCTAGTCCCAGGTAGAGGTAGGGGTTTATTTCTGTGACAATCATCCTACTTAACTACATATGGTACAGTAAATTGAGATGTATGCCACTGATTACTCTTTGGACATGGCCTCTCCTAGCTGAAAGTCCACCAATTCTGATTTCATTCCCTCCATAGTCATAGTGTAGACTTATTGAGATTTTTTAGGCAGTCACATAACACTGTAGGTTTATATTGAGCTTGTAGAAAACTAAACCACAAGTATTTTTTGTGTAATTTTATGTTTTTTTTTTGTGTGTAATTTTATGTTAATTCAAGTCTTCATACATTTTGTACTTGCCAAATCATTTTTCTGTTTTAAGTAAAAATTTTACATTTATTATAGGTCTAGATGAAGGACATACTTGGAACCTGGACTCAGTCACCTTTGACCTATCTTTTTCATATCTGTTTCATATCCTTCTGTTTACAGTCTGTTAGCTGTGGTCATTTTCCTTTTTACAATTAATTTATTCCCCGCCCGCCAATGAATTTTATTTTTTTCCTTCACGTTTCAGAATTAACTGAAATATACTTATTGGTATTTGAGATTAATTAGAAAAGGGTCAAATGTATTCCTTGTGATTCAAACAGTAAACATGAGGCTCTTGTGGCCCTATTCTAGACAAAATGAATTTTGATGTAAGATGCCCTATTCTAGACAAAATGAATTTTGATGTAAGATGCCCTATTCTAGACAAAATGAATTTTGATGTAAGATGTCAAAATCAATTCTGCATAGTGCTGCATCAAGGTGGCCAGAGACTGAGGGGAAATGGTGTGGCAAAGTAGGTTGTCCTTACTTTTCTATAAGTGCATATTTATTTGGTACCAGTATTACCAGTATATATGTCCACTCACTACCTCTACTGTGTCACCTTCCATAAAGACACTTTAATCAAAAGAAACATTACTAAAATATTTTTGACTACTCATCTGAGTACAATGAGGAGAGAAATTGAACAATTATATCAATAAGAACTATCAATAAGCACAATTTTGCCTGGAAAAGACTATAGCTTTCAGTCATGGAACTTTGGGGTCAGAGCTATGCTAAGTATTTGCTCAATTTGATCATTTTCCCGTTTGCACCCAAGCAGAATAATTTCATGAAATGGCAATAAAGTATTTCTTCAAGATATTTTACTTAAAATATATTCAAGATGACAAGGATTGTATAGTAGAACTCTCACTGACAATTACTAGCATACAGACGATTCCTTATGAAAAGGTAATATACTTTAAGTATACTAAAAGTACTTTCAAAACTGCTGGCACCTCATGGGAAAACTTTGAAGAGTGCATTCAGAAAATTCTATTTAGCCTATATTTGGTTGCTTTTATTTTTCTATTCTTTACTGATATAGACAATGATATAATTCCCAAATATTCTTAAAATCTCATATGTTCTGTAACTCCTTCCTCTTATTCTATAAACACCAAATTTGCTCAACTCTATACCATCCTAAAATTAAATTTCTTTTTCTACATCCTGTCGCAATCAATTTCTACCTAAAAAAGGAAATTCAATGACATTTTGCATTATATTTTTAAAACTTCACTTAAAATACCTGTGTTTTCTTTTAGGCTCTTGTATTTTGTAATTTTGTAATTTTTTTCTTGTAACATTTTCCTCCAGACTGTTAATCCGTTCAGGAAAGAAATTATGTACATCATTAATACCTAACACAATACCTGGAATATAATAGATGCTTAATAAATGTTTTATGATCATTTGGGTTTTAGTTTGGATAGTCTTTATCAACAAAATGTTCACAACCAAATTTTTATTGTTTTGTTTTGTTTTGTTTTGAAGAGATTTTATTTATTTGAGACAGACAAAGAGAGAATGCATGCACACATGCAAGCCAGGGGAAGGACAGAGGTAATCTCAAGCAGACTGTGCTCTGAGCTGAAGCCGGTTGTAGGGCTTAATCTCATGACCCTGAGATAGTGACCTGAGCGAAAATCATGAGTTGGCTGTTTAACCAAATGACCCACTCAGGCGCCCATGTGTTTTATTCATCCATTCCACATTTCCTGTTACTCATCTATCAAATTCTATTTAAATAACATTTGCATATCTGGACAATACTGTTAGATTACTGTTACAAATTACTGTTTAACTATGTTTAAGAATTTAGATATTGCTGTTTATTTCTCATCAGAGAATAGAATCTTTCTTTTGAAAGCTGGATAACATATGCCCTGGGCCACTTTCCAAGTTGCTTTGCTAAATACTTTCAAGCTTATTTGATCTACAAAAAAAATATACTTAGTAAAAATTATAATTAATGTGTGCACAATCACCAAAATCACATGAACCTTCTTAATCTTCCTACCATTTTTATTATCTTTCATCTTACTAAAGAAATGGCAAACATGATTGATTATTTAGCAAATATTCTGATATTGGTCATAGACATAACTCGCCATGAAAACCAAGTAAAGGAATTGATGTTTAATACACTAACTGATTTCTGTTGAACCTATCATTTCTTTTTAGACCTGGGGCATGTTCTATTTTTGTGGATTCATTGGGTTGTCAAAAGTTAAGGGCAATGACTTGACAAATCATCTTCAGGAGAAGGTGAGTTTATGAAACATTTGCTTTCATGGCTTCACATAGTTAAAATAAAGGAAGAGATGCATAGTTTATGGCCCGCTATAGCAGTAAATGTGTTTGTGAAAGCTATTCCTCAAACTTATTTTTTTTTCCCTGCATGGTATACATTTGAATGCTAAGATCCAGTTTCCTATATTTCTAATTTCTGTTCTCTGGAATTAGGTGGAATTAGAGTAGTTGCCAACTACTTGTTCTTTTGTAAGTTGCTTACTTTTCTGTACAAAGCCAAACATCTAAGCTTATGTCTAAGATAAATTAGACTCTAAAATAACATGCCAACTATTTTCATAATTTCAGACTGTTAAAGATTATACAAATTTATTTATCTATCTATGTATTTACACAACTTTTATTGAATACCTTCTATGAATAAAATACTTTATTGGATATAAGGAATATTAAAATTAAGACAAAACATCACTTAACTGCTGTCAAGAACATAGTTCTAAGCAGGAGAGACCACTTGTTTGGTAGATAAAATAATAGTAAAAAATTCCTTAATGACAATGTTTGATTATATATTGTGTGTATGTGTTCTTACCTCAGATACAGAAACTTTAATTCTATTTGTTTAAAACATTTATTGATGATAATGAAGTCCCATTCCACCAAGATGGTGGAAACATAATCTCCATAAGAGCTAGGGCCTCCCACTTCTTTTCCAGGGTTTCATTTTTGTTCTGGGAGGATTTATGTAGTAGCAGAATACTGCTAGGGAATGCAGGTAGGAAGGCCCTTTAATATTCCATCTTGTATTTTTTGCTTGAGATAATCTATAGATAGATATGTATATATCTAAATATCTACCAATATTTAGTTGATAAATAGATGTCAGATAGATAGATAGATAGATAGATAGATAGATAGATAGATTCCAGGCAACAAAGTAGATCAAATTTGGAAATTCCAGCCAGCAATAATAGATGGAATTTGAAAACCTTTCATGACCTTCTTGTCTAAGGAAGTTGCCTTCCAATGTTTCTACTTTGGGAATGGCATTGTCTCATCTAAGGGCATATAATACTAAATAATATAGATTTTGCCAATTTCATTTAGTTTTATTATACTTAAAACTACTTATCTTCCTCCATGTATATCCTTGAAATTTCCATCTAGAATTATCATTATTAGTAGTTGTAGCAGTAATAGTAGATATAAAAGGAATGAAAAACTAGCTAACAATGTTGAGTCCCATTCACTTGGTACTTTGCCTTCATTGTCTCCATTAATATGTCAAGGTTTCTGTCATCTCCAGAAACTTTTACTAACATTATTTATTAAAGTTGAGAAACCATCATCTCTCTTTGCCTAACTAATGATACTCATTCTTCATGTTTCAGAGAGGATACAATTCTCTAATAAACATTTCTTGATTCTTCAAGACTAAAATAAGTCCCCTTCCTATTTGCTCTTTATACTTTATATCAACCACTATCACAGAACATATCATACATAAAATTAGCTGTCATTTCAACAAGACAATAAGCTCCTTGAAGGGATACACTTTTTTACTGCTTTTTTTTCCCCCATTGCTTGAGACAGTGCTGGGGTAAAGGACTGAATAACATCATGGACTTATTTTTTTATTTCCATTTCCAAGGACAGCTGCATCTTTTTCTATCAATTACGGGTTAAATTTTAATAAAATATATGACTCATTTAGTGGCCTTCAGTAATTCATGATGCTAATAAATCACATGTAGGGTCCCAATGAATTCTTGGAAGCTCTAGTTAGGATGACTCTAGCTGTGACTTGCTCATATGTAGAAAAAAATGCCCTACAGAGAGGGAGCTGATGTGTTTTTTCTTGAGGAATAGGATTTACAAACTTCATAGCAATGCAAGTAGTACCACTGCTGCCTGCCCAAACACCACTATAAAGCACATATTACCATGCAATGATCTCAAGCACCTGGCAGTATGTCAAGCCATGAGGGCAGTGGCCTAGGTCCCCTAACTAGGAAGAGTACCAGCAGAGTTTAAATACTGTTTAAATACTGTGACGAGGAGGACTGCCCATTCCCTTTGCTTAGCCACAGGAAGGTCCAAAGCCCCATGTATTATAGTTTTATTCTGACATAGCCACTAACTCTGTAGCAAATGAGTGTAGATTATGAACAAGAGAGTTATTTTCCTCACAACTTTACAAATAGATTCCCTTTCCTATAACATCTGAAGTATGTTAGGTAAGTTTAAGAGCTTAAAAATGGACCCCGCTGCACACAATGCTACTTGAAGCTCTGGAAATCTACGTTTTCCTTAACTAATTTCTTCTTCTCCTTTTGTCCACATATATCCACAGCACATTCTGCAACCAGAAGAGGCCATAGGCCTCAACTATCCCTCTGAAATTTTCCTCTGCTTTGCCTGACCTAAATTTTTATGATCTTCTCTAGTGGTGGTATTCATTGTCTCAAACATCAGAATTGAAAGGAGATTGTATCAAGTTCAGTACAGGTTCTAGATCATTTTTCCATGATTTCCTTTTTTAAATAAACAAAGATACACAAAAACACTGCTTTGACATCTATGCCCCCTTGTTGGATTTCCTGTTTCCTGTTACCCACCTACTTTCTGGATTATCTACCCCAAGCACAGTTGGTCTACTGGCATCATGTCTTCCTCTCCACCTTATGTCTTTTGTCTTCATCTCAGATGATTCTGATCTCCTGATTAGTGGTCTGACATAACCTGATCGAGGCTATAATTTTAAATCTCAAAGCTGTTAAAATTTACTGCTAGTTCACCAACTGAAAAAATGACATCTGATAATTAGCAATGTCCAGCTGCTGCATGTTATCAAAGAACACAATTGCTGGTCACTTAGAACCCAGTGTCCTATGGTGAAAATATATGCCTTTAAGAGGATAAGTTAACAGGTCCATGGTGTTAGTGTCTCAAACTGAAAAGTATCTATTTGTATCCCTTTATTGAGTTAGGTCAGTAAGAAAAATTTTCAAATATCAAAATATTTTCTTATGTACTTGGTCTTCAGGTAGTTTAAGGTATTTTGTTGATAATATGTATATTATTACATCCCGATTCAAGAATGTAGACATTACATATAGTATGGCTAACTGAAAGGTAGATGAGCATTGCTAGCATTTAAAAATAATCATTTCTTGCAAAATAAATACTACATACACATACATATTTTGTTTTTTATTTAACACCAATAAGAATTCTAAAAAAGTCTAGATATTTGCTGCTAAGAATAAACAATGTCTTTTTAGTTGTGTCTATTAATTTTCATGATTGGTTTAACAAGTTTTGATCATCAGGCAATTGTTCTAATACTTGAGATCTAAGGATAAAGTACTGAAAGTTTTGAGCAAGGATATTAAATTTTAAAAGAAGTCAGGATATTTCCCAGCCATCAGATATATAAAATCTAGCAAGGAGATATTCAGTGATCTAATCACATTCTAATTATTATATATGTAAATAAATATAAAAGTACTAATATGATAAGTACTTGTTTTTCTTCTTGTTGGGTGTTTTTATTTATTCTTATTTGAACTGGGTTGTTTGTTATATATATGGATTTTAAATTTTTATCTTACTAGGATAGGCAGACACAATTTCTCTTTCTCTCAATCTGCTTCCCCCGCTTTTCTCTTTCCTTCTCTTTATGTTTATTCTGATAACTATCTATCACCTATCTATTTATTTATCTATTCTTAGATAGGTCTTATATAGATTAGATAGGTAGATCAGAATAATATATCATATATCAGAAATAAAAAATATATTTTCTCTTTAAAATGTTAATATTTTTGCCTCATTCCTTTGTATCCTTTATGTACATACTTTTCTTCCTCTTCCTTTGCCTCTCATCTTCCTCCTCTTCTTTCATTCTTTGATTCAGTGGCGAGATAACATGTGGATTAATATTTATTTTTCTTCTTCCTTGCTCCTTTATGTCACTACTCCCCTAAGTTAAAAAAAATAATATCATTAAACTGAACAAATAATAGATTAAAAGTACTCTTAAAGAAGGATATTGACTGTAAGGTGATATATAAAATAAAAAGGTAACAAAATCAGTTAAAACTCTTCAAAAAAATGAAGAAACTAAAATGGCAGGGCTAACTTCTTCATAGTATTCTTATTTAAGGCATACTGGATTTGTATTTTTGACATGATTTGCACAGAGCCAAATTTAGTCGTGAATGTTTTTAAAAATCTCATGCATTCATTTTAGCAAATTATGGAGGCTTCTAAGTAAAAATTCACATAACTATTTGTATGTCTATTTATATACATTGTTTCCATCTCTCATTCTTTATCTCTCATTCGAAAGCACACACAGAGATACATACATGCACATAGTACATATACATACACACGTACACACAAGCAATGATTGAAAATGTTGGGAAACCTATTGAATGACAGGAACAAAAGTTATATATCTTCTAATATATTTAGAATAAACATTTAAAACTAAGAAAATAAAATTGTATTTGCCATATAATATTACCAACACAAATGTGAAAGCTTCAGAGAAGTTTCCTCATGAAAAACAATCATGACAAAAGAGTACTTGAATGACAATTTAAAAAAAATTAAAACCAGAGAATTAATCTTTGTCTTCACACACACTAGCTGATGCTAACACAATTGCAGAAACCATGTATTTAAACCTACATTTTATAAAACCTCACTGGCAAAAATCAATAGAAAGCTTTAGTGGGTAGAATGTGTGTAATAGTAACAAGTAGAAAGGTTAGTGTAGAAGTTAATGGTTCTATCAGGAATAAAACAGAGTTAAAATGTGAAGGAAAGGTCTACCACAAGTGGTTCATTAACCTTTTAGAACCCCAGTGTATCCTCGCTGTAAAGATTATAACAAATCTGACTCAGACTCCCCTAGCATTTGCTAATACTCCAGCTCAGCACAGCACTGTGTGCATTTCTTATGATAGAATTATTTTCATTTCAATTACATACTGCTGCTAAAAACCAAAAATGACAGGACTGAAATGCAGAAGGAATCAGTAAGCACACAAGGTGGAGGTTTGTTGTTTGTTTTCCTTCCAGGTCTTCTTTTTGCATCTGATACAGCTTCAGACACAGTCACATGTTTGGTTAAATGAATAACTGAGCTTACCTCAGAATTCTTTAATTTTCAGCTTGTTCCTAGTGTTGGTTGAATATTGAGAAAGGTAAGGAAGTTTTAAGACCTAATTTGCATTATTCAGAGAAATAAAATCATACCATTATCTTCTTTTTGAATAAAAAATATATTCTCTGAATCTCCTAGCCAAAGTGTTTTGCAGAAGGATGAGAATTGGACCCATACTGTAACAATTCAAAGGTACAATTATGGTAACAAAAGCTCTGGTTAGAAACACATTGGCATTAACAATGATTTAATGTCTTTGGATAAAATCTACTCACAGTGTTGTGTTGTCCCTATATTCTCTAATTGTATTTGATTTTTTTTTTTCCTTAACAAAAGAATTAGAGAAAATTTCTGCCCCTAACTTCCTTCCTTACACAGTATCCTTCCTGCTTCCCTTAATCTCCCTGTCCCCTCTCTCAAATCTTTCTTGCTTTTCTTTTAGCAGATTTCAGGGTAGAAGTTTAAATGAGCAGCTGCCACAGCAGGCAGTGCCAATGTTCTCTGGCCAACCAACCAACAGGGGGTACTCTTGTACAGGATGGCTGGCTCCCTTTCGGAGAGAGAACTAACCTCTGTGACAAATTCAGAGTCCGCAGCTTGGAGCTGAAATCCCAGACCTTACTTTCCTTCCAAATTTTCCAGTTGGTAATCTATCCTGCTGAGCTGATTCTCTTTAAATTTCCATATAATCCAAAAATGAAGTTATTTTTATTTCTTCCTCTTTTTTTTTTTTTTTCAAAGAGGGGAGAATTCAGTTCATAATTAGGGGAGGAGTAGTTTTTGGATTCTATCCTCTGCATGAAATCTGTTATAAATACACCCTGCCAAAATCCTGAACAGTAATGTGCCAGTTTTGTAATAGGTTTAGTTCTCTGGTCTTTTTCTGTAAGTCCAAATTCTCTGTCATTTTATAACATTTTGTCCTTGAAAATCTTCTCCCCCCCCCTCACCATTTTCTTTTTTAAAAGATGATGTGGTATGCATGTTTTAAGCTACCCCATCTGTGACAGCTGAAGACAAAAACATCAGCCCGAGTTTTGGCACGACTTGGGCCTACATCCTATAATCTCATTTGTGTCTGTCCTAGAACTGTCCTTATTAACCAGAATTCTTATCTCCTAGCCACAGCCGAGGGCAGCATTGTGGCTTTCTGCACATAATTGATGCACTGGCTAAAATGACATCCAGATCTTTGTTAGAGCAGACACGATCTTTGGAATTGACTCTGATGTTGAAAATTGCTGAACCCCTTAATCTGTTTCATTTCTCTTGCTTGAATGATGGTCTGAACAGGGTAACTTCAGAGAACAATGGTTCTGGCTCTTTGAAATGTTGATTTTCATCTGTGCCATGATATGATGAGCACATAAAGTTTTTATATAGTTGGTCAGTGATAATAAGGCCTTCTACAAAGAACACCATATTTACTAGTGTTCCTTTCACTTGCCAGAAAGCTTTGTCTATAAACACACAACAGACTTCATGAAGCCCAAAGTTAAATGAGAACTCTGACTTAGATGTAGTCATTTTATTTATTTTTTAATATTTTTGTTGTGTTTCAGTTAGATAATTTCCAACACAAATTTTCACTGGAACTTGAGTATTTGGGACCAGAAACTTTTTTTTTTACATCCAACATTCTAATTTTCTCTTTGGTTTGAAACTTACTGTTTTTTTTTCTTTTTGATTAGTAAGCTTTATATCTTCATGCTCTATATTTAAAATATAGAAATAATTTATAACAAAACGATGTCTATTATAATGGTTAGCTCACAGGACACACCACTCTAGGTTGTTGCCTGATTTTATGTTTGTGGCATAACAATTTTACAGATTTTTGGTAACTCGGGAATATCATCCAAAAGGAGTGACTGTATAAAAAAATAACTCCATAGGAAATTTACCTATTATTGTTGTTGGCACCTTACATTTGTTTATTAAATATGAACTTATTCTACAGTATATAAAACCTAAGGGTTAACCTATTATTGTAAAGACATCATCTAAAAACCTAAAAATTATTTGTAGTTTATAATTCTAATACATACAGCCAAAATATACAGAATTTTTAAGATTTGAAAATAGAAGTGTAACATTTTGCTGTTTTAAAATAGCTGAAGTTAGAAATAAATGCTTAAAGATGTGAAAGCTATGATGTCATTTGAGAAGTAGTTTTCTTTGCACTTTCTATAACATGAGGCCAATTTCATTAATTTTCAGTATTTGCAAAACCTATATGAGTGGGTGACACTCTTACTTGGATGGGTTTCTTCTTTCCTGATGTAGAATAGGAGTAAGTATTATATTTCATTTATTTGATAATTTCATCCAGAAATCCAGAATTCTATCTCCTATGTGATTGTCTGAAGCTCCCTACTTACAGCTGTTTTTAACTCACTATCATGTAATGAAAAGGAAGCAATGTGTGTCTGACAATGGAAGGACTCAGTCCCAGGGAACCTCATTCTGTGTGATCACAGATTGTTTAAATTAAGAGGAAGAGGGAAGTTCCCAATAAATTAGACTCAACAATGAAAAAAGGGATTATAAAAATCTAAAACAGGATTTCCAGATGCTGAAATTGAGAAAAACTGCTGAAAAGGCATGATTTCTTTCTAGTTTACTTGATTGGAAAGCAGACAAACAATTTTATAACCCAAATGAAATGGAACATATAGATAAATTAGTTTATTTTATTTGGTCACAAGAGACCATCAGTCTTAAAGTTTTGAAAGGTACGTGTGGCTTATTCTGTTCATTGAATTCATTTGTAAATTCTCCTTTTCTGGTATTGCTTTATTTTACCTTGACTTACAAATGTATGGGGAATACACTTTTGATCTTCAGTCCTTATATGCTTAGTGATCTCTGTCCGTATTCAGGTGGGTGACAATCTAAACATCAGCCTACTCATCAGTCTTCATACTCTTCAGATCAGTATACAGACCTGACTCTATACCAATGTGTGATGTGGGGCAGTGTGATTAATCCCAGGAAGTTTCAGTTTCCTAATTCATAAACTAAGGATAACAATACATTTTTCTATTATGGTTCTTCAGATTAAATTTTATACTGTTTTCCTCTCTTTCTACATCCTGCTTTCTCTCTCTTTCTCTCTGCTACTCTCTCTTCTCTACCTCTCACTCCCCATGCCCCTATGGGTATCTGTCCATCATTTAACCATGTATTATCTATCTATCTATCTATCTATCTATCTATCTATCTATCTATCTATCATCTATCTTTTACCATCTATCTACTCCACCTACCTATCCATTTTTCTGCCTATTTTCTTGTTAACATATGGAATTAGAAATAGATTGCCAATACCTACACTATAATTGAAAATGCAATACAAAAAATAAGAATGAGGCAAAGGGCAAATAAAATATTAAAATTTAAAGGTAGTCAATAAAGTCATTGATTTTACAAAAAATATATAAATGTAGTTCTTTTTGTATCATTCTACTTTCCTTCTTTTTTTTTTTTTTTTTGGAAATTTAGGATATGATTGTACCCAATTCCATATCATCACGATAAGCCCTGGGTTTGTTTTCATCATCAAATGGAATTGATAGAGTTGGCAGCATGGGTATAATGAACGTCATTCCATAAGAGAGCTATAACAGTGTCAGATATGCAAAACAGCATAAGGCACTTTATAAAATAGTACATTGCATTATGCCAGTGTGGAAATAACCTTATTTTTTGCATTTATTCCCTTATGAAGCCAAGATCAATAAAAATATATATAGGCAAAATACTTAATCCTGATATTTTAAAAACCACCTGTATGTATTGTAACAGTTCTAACACCAAATATTACATTCCAAATAATACACTGGATTAAACAATTAAAAAAAAATAAAACTTCAACTTTGCTGATTATAAATAATGCATATTTAACACTCATTTTCAATATTCTTTAATGCTAATTAGCTAGTTGATTGAGTCACTCTGGTTTTTATTTATAAGAAGCAAACAATGGGATTTACTGTATCGCACAAGATAAAAGAAGAGAACTTAACAGATTCATGTTAATCTTGTATTTTCTTATATTTGAACATATTCTCCAAAGTTTTGAAATTGTGAATAAACTTCCTCTATTTCAAAAGAAGTATTGAATACTAGAAAATATAGTTTAGCAATTCATGCTTCAGAATGGACTAATCAAACTCATAGGGTCAGTGGGATGAATTCTTAACTATTTTTTTAAGGACAGAGCTTGACCATTTTTATTTACTATTTCTAAAGATGATCTGTTACTTTCTATAAAAAATATCATGACATGTATAGATTCCATGAAAATACTTAAATGCAGTATTCCTAAAATCATCAGCTCGATATATCTATTAATTATTGGCCTTAATTAATACATGAAACCTGCTGTATTTAGAAGACACATTCATATTAAATGAGCCTGTAGTTTTTAAGTATGGACACTTCTGATAGCTGTGCCAAAAATCCTTTGAAAAAATGTATTTTTTTGTTCTTTCAGTAAAATACCATTACATAGAAAATTTGACAGTATATCTCAATTTAAGTCAGGCCGAAATTTCAAGCAATAAAAATGTTCACCATTTACCTCAGAGATCAAGGAAAAAATATTTGGAATCTTGGGAGAATTTCAATTCTGTATTCATGATGCAGACTCCATTTCTCTGGCTCAGACAATGAAGATGAATAAGAATCCAACTCTCCAGGTTAAAACATTTTCCTTTATTCATCTTTTATGGCCATTTATCTCTATATACCTACTTTGCAGGGTTCTTATGAAGATGAGTGGAATAGTTTGCTCTAAAGTGCTTAAACTCTTAGGAGGAAAAGTACACTATTAGAGCAAATTATTATTACCTTTATTACTGTAACAAACACAGGGGATAATTATTATTGAGTCAAAAAGAACAAGACAAAGTGTGATTCTGTATCAAAAATGACATGGTGGGTGGTAAATGGTTTTTACTTCTATAAAGAGCAATACAATAATTTCCACATTGCACTTCTTATAATATGTATCTTCTAAAGACTTTGTTTCCTGTACTCACTTTAAAAATTTCTTTCTTTCTCACATAGGTTTGCTAAACTTTGTCCTTTGTAACACCTGTGTAGGTTTAGCAAAATTACAGAAAAGGAATTAATTCATTGCCAAAAATAGATTGTAGGGCAGCCTGGGTGCCCTACAGCGGGTGCCCCAGGTGCCCTAGGTGGCTCAGCGGTTTAGCGCCGCCTTCAGCCCAGGGCATGATCCTGGAGACCTGGGCTCGAGACCCGGATGGAGTCCCACACCTGGCTCCCTGCATGGAGCCTGCTTCTCCCTCTGCCTGTGTCTCTGCCTCTCTTTCTCTGTGTCTCAAATGAATAAATAAATAAAATCTTTTTAAAAAGACTGTAAAAAATCTAAGATCTCATGCATAATAATTCTACATATTTTTTCACATTACAGTTTTCATGTAAATTTGAAAGTTTTAATAGTTTTCCTTTGCACTTTTTCTGAGCTTATTTCTTATTTATCCTAATATAACATGTGGTTAGAGACTATCCTATTAGCTTTGTAGAGAAACCACTTTCTCTTTCCATATGTTCTTGAGGTTTATTTTCTATAATGTATATATTTCCTGATTTCCATTAATTACATATGTTGTTTGGAGCTCTTATTTGGGCTTTAATCAATTTCATTTGGGGTAAAAGTTGGAAAACAATTCTATTCCTTAGGTTTGGCATATATAGAAAAAAATGTCAACTAGATTTTGTACATTTAATAGGTAGAAGTGGAGGGGTTTTTAAAGTGCAAAAAAGTTTTAAAGACTGTTCTTTGCTTTTCTCTCCCTTTTTTAACTCTATCTCCCTTCTTACATATTACCTTTCTTCTCTCTTTCTCTTCTGATGCTTCTATATTTGGATTTTAGCAGGACATTCACCTACATAAGAACATCCTTCTTGGTCATACTTCAGAAGTCACATAGGCTTAAATCACAGGGCTTAATTAATACCTGAGTTGTTTCCTGGAAGGCATGGTCTGCCCTCTCATTTCCATAGATGGGTGTTTTTGGTGTTAGGAAGATAAAACAATAGGAGGAGGTAGCTAAGGAATTGAGGTATGGTAGGTTTCTACTTTCTTCCTTAATCTCACTAATCACTCTGGGACACATGGCAATAAAGCAATAATTACATATAACTCTCTATTCCATTACGGTATTCCTCGGCCTCTCTCTCTCTCTTCCAAATTTTATAAACAAGTTAGAAACTGCATATTACTTGGTTTTGAGTCATCTTTATTTTTTTTTTTTGAGTCATCTTTAGAGGCTATGGAAAGAGAGTTCACAGTAAAATCATGTTCTTGTAACTTCCTTACTCTGACATTGTTTATTTTTGCAGCTGGACCAAACAAGAAATTTGCTTGTTCCTAAAAGTAGTCTTTAGCAAATGCTTCTCATTGTGAAGATGATTCATAATTAACTATCAGAGTCTTTCATACACCTGACTTAAAGAAACAACCATTTGCCAATCACTTATTGATAGTATTAAAGATCAATAATTCCAAGTTGGCAGAGGCTGCATGGCACTGGCACAGTCAGCTTCATGATAATCTTTTCAAATGGAGTATAATGAAGTTTTAGTGAAAGAGCTAATGGTAAAAGTATCCTATAGAAAGTATTCGTTGTAAACCTTTAAACTTTTATTTGTGAAAGTAAGATGGTTGCACTGTATTGAAATAAATAGGTTCACTTATTCTAAATAAATGTTTGAAATCAGAAATTAATTCATTCTGTGTGCCAGACACTATTCTAAATTTTTCCATGCATTGTGCACAAAAGTAACCAAGGTCTCTTGCATAATGGGGCTTACAGTTTAGTATGGAGACGCAATGAATGTTTTGTTGCTAAATAGGTAAATTATATAGGATATGAGAAATTGATGAACTAAAGAAAAAAATGGAGCAGAACATGAGATTTGGAGAGTGCTAAAAGTAGCTGGGCAGTTTAAAATATTAAATAGCATCATGGATAATTCTCATGATAAAATGAACAAAAATTAAAAAAAGAGTAAGGTGTTAGTTAAGCAGATGTCTGGCACAAAACAGGCACAGGGAAACTAAAACAAAGACTCTAAGGCAGAAACATATTTGGTAAGTTCTGTGGACAAAACAAGTGGGGGTAGTACCATGAGCCCAGAGCATGGGGCTTGTCAGAAAAGGTCAGAAATTATTGGACCAATAAGCTAACTTAAGCATTTTGTTGGAATGTGCAGCCATGACAAAGTTCTGAACAGAAAAGTGACATGATCTGACAAATTAAAATTTGTATCCCACAACAGTGGAATCAAAGAGTAGAATCAAATAGGGATAGTATATTATGCAAAAAGTTTTATCAGTGTATCTTTCTTTACCAATTGAATTTTTAAAAATTATCTGTAATTCAAGATTTTTTTCCAATGAATTGATTAGAATTTACTTGAGGTTATGACCTTTAAAAGAATCTCACTGTCAACTTTATGCAAAGTAAAGGCTTCTTCATTTCCTTGCAAATAATCATATGGTGGTTTATACTCAAATCATGTACAGAGCTATTTGTAATAAAATAGAAGTTGGAATAAAATGATCCTAGGTCATCAAAGACAACCAGTACTGATCCTAGATATATTGATGAAATTTTTTGTGGGGCAAGACTTGAGTTAGGATATGTATGTTTAAGAAGTTCTACATGTTATTTTACAATTACAATGGGCTTCTGGACTTCAATATTTATTCCTTTCCATGTGCCCTTGTGAGGAGGGTGTGTTTGTCTGAGAGAGAGAGAGAGAAAAAAAAAGAGACAGGTGAAATGGAAGAGTCTCATAAATATATATATATATATATATATATATATATATATATATATATATAAATGAGCAGATTTTTAAATCTATCTAACCATCCATCCATTCATATGTTATTATGTTCATTAGAATGCCAGTGTCTGAGTTTATTCTGGAAAAATCAGGACAAAAATTATCTCTGGCATTACTTATCAGTAGGGATACAGTCAAGATACCAGGATACTATAGTGGAATGTATGTGTCCTTCTACTCCGCACAGCAAAGGATAAATCATTAAGGTAAAACAAGTAAGAGTTGGTTTTCTCCTACCATATAAGTATGTGACCTTTTTGGCTACTTTTATTGATCACCTCTTGCTTACAAGAAGGACCATGCAATTCATCCAAGTGGTCAGTTCTTTTTAGAATTGTTAATCTCAATTCTGTCGTTTCACTATTTTATTTTATTCTATGTGTTTGTAAATTTTCTTGATCTTGAATTAAAATCTGAGCATCTGTCTATAGGAAACTGCATGTATGTCAAAATAGGATACGGAGGAAATACCTGCAGATAAGAAGTCTTAGAAAGAAGTGCCAGATGTAAGTAGATGCCAAAATAATGTTTATGTTTTTCTCTAGGCTTAGCTGAGGTCTTGCCTCATAGATTGATCCTAAATGTCATTTTTGTCACCCATACTACTAAGTGGCTCATTCTACTTATTTAGATATTTTTTACAGTTATCTCTCCTTTGATTTCCTAAAGTATAGCATTCTTAAGACTTATTACAAATTTTAAGTTCAGGGATGCCTGGGTGGCTCAGCGGTTGAGCATCTGCCTTTGGCTCAGGGTGTGATCCGGGGTCTGGGGATTGTGTCCTGCATTGGGTTCCCTGCAAAAGAGCCTGCTTCTCCCTCTGCCTATGTCTCTGCTTCTCTCTCTGTGTCTCTCATGAATAAATACATGAAATATTTTTTTTAAAAAGTTTTAAGTTCATTATTTAGCAAAAGAACTTGGCAGGTAAGAATTAAGGAAGCTTTTAAATTATTTTAGCTAACTTTCTCTCCTTTATGCATTCCAGGTATTAACACCTTTCTGATGTTTTGTTGAAGCCAAGGAGAAAAATTATCCCATAACTTTTTTTTAACTTAAAAAAATCCTACACAGAATACACTCAAATTAAAATAATTTATATAATGTTAAAGTATTAACCATATGTTGCTTGTAATAAGATGAGGAAACAAGCCTCACATACATTTATACAGTTAATAAAAACATATGACCTCCAAAAGTATAGTAGCATATATATTGTAAAAAGAAGATTTCATACATATTTCTATCAATATGAATATTTTCTGTCAACATACATTCACCTTGTCGTGCTGGCTTTTCACAATTGCTGTCTTGAGAGCTTTAATTATCTCCTAAAATTATAAGTATTTACATTTGTTCTTTCTTGTGATTGTTTGCCACTAATATGTCACATTTTTTTCATGTGTGGTGACAACTGGTCACTCATCATTAATAAAATGACAAGTTTCTTATCCAAGCTATAAACACAGTAGGTTTTTAAAACAAACTTCAAAGATTAAATCTCCTCTGTGGTTTCCTGCACAGTATACACATCAATAGAGTTGACAGTGTGCTGTCACTTTCTTCTATTAAGGCTAACTGAATTATCCACTATACATTATGCACTAAAACCTAGAATATCCTTTTAAGAACCATATTTGAAAGCAAGTAAGTAGTTAAATATTTGTCTTTCTTCCATGTTTATCAAATACAAAAGAGAGAAATATACTTTTAATTTATCTCACACTTTATTTATATTTAACCATGTTATAACTAATGGTCTTATATAATTTGTTCAAGCTTGATAATAGTATACATTACTTCTTTTTAAAAATGACCTAACAGCTTAATTTAGCCCCATATTTTGGTTGGGTTATTATTATTTTTTGTATATTTTTTATTGGAGTTCGATTTGCCAACATATACTATAACACCCAGTGCTCATCCCATCCAGTGCTCCCCTAAGTGCCCATCACCAGTCACCTCACCCCCCCACCCATCTCCCTTTCACTACCCCTTTTTCGTTTCCCAGAGTTAGGAGTCTCTCATGTTCTGTCCCCCTCACTGATATTTCCCACTCATTTTCTTTCCTTTCCCTGTTAATCCCTTTCACTATTTTTTATATTCCCCAAATGAATGAGACCATATGTTTCTCCCTCCCCAGTTGACTTAACTTCACTTAGCATAATACCCCCAAGGTCCATCCACGTTGAAGCAAATGGTGAGGATTTGTCATTTCTAATGGCTGAGTAATATTCCATTGTACACATATACCACAGCGTCTTTATCCATTCATCCTTTGATAGACACCAAGGCTCCTTCCACAGGTTGGCCAGTGTGGACATTGCCGCTAGAAAGACTGGGGTGCAGGTGTTCCAGCGTTTCACTGCATCTGTATCTTTGGGGTAAATCCCCAGCAGTGCAATTGCTGGGTCCTAGGGCAGTTCTATTTTTAACTCTTTGAGGAACCTCCACAAGTTTTCCAGAGTGGCTGCACCAGTTCACATTCCCACCAACAGTGCAAGAGGGTTCCCCTTTCTCCACATCCTCTCCAACATTTGTGGTTTCCTACCTTGTTAATTTTCCCCATTCTCACTGGTGTGAGGTGGTATCTCATTGTGGTTTTGATTTGTATTTCCCTGATGGCAAGTGATGCAGAGCATTTTCTCATGTACTTGTTGGCCATGTCTATGTCTTCCTCTGTGAGATTTCTGTTCTTGTATTTTGCCCATGTCATGATTGGATTGTTTGTTTCTTTGCTGCTGAGTTTAAGAAGTTCTTCATAGATCTTGGAAACTAGCCTTTTATCTGATACAACATTTGCAAATATCTTCTCCCATTCTGTAGGTTGTCTTTTAGTTTTGTTGACTGTTTCTTTTGCTGTGCAGAAGCTTCTTATCTTGATGAAGTCCCAATAATTCATTTTTGCTTTTGTTTCTCTTGCCTTATCCCCAGTATGCAAGGCTGGTTCAACATTCATAAAACAATCAATGTGATTCATCATATCAGCAAGAGAAAAAACAAGAACCATATGATCCTCTCATTAGATGCAGAGAAAGCATTTGACAAAATACAGCATCCATTCCTAATGAAAACTCTTCAGAGTGTAGGGATAGAGGGAACATTCCTCGACATCTTAAAAGCCATTTATGAAAATCCCACAGCAAATATAATTCTCAATAGGGAAGTACTGGGAGCCTTTCCCCTAAGATCAGGAACAAGACAGGGATGTCCACTCTCACCACTGCTGTTCAACATAGTACTAGAAGTCCTCGCCTCAGCAATCAGACAACAAAAAGAAATAAAAGGAATTCAGATTGGCAAAGAAGAAGTTAAACTCTCCCTCTTCACCGATGACTTGACATTCTATATAGAAAACCCAAAAGACTCCACCCCAAGATTGCTAGAACTCATACAGCAATTTGGCAGTGTGGCAGGATACAAAATCAATGCCCAGAAGTCAGTGGCATTTCGATACACTAACAATGAAACTGAAGAAAGAGAAATTAAGGAATCAGTCAATCCCATTTACAATTGCATCCAGAAGCAGAAGATGCCTAGGGATAAACCTAACCAAAGAGGTAAAGGATCTATACCCTAAAAACTACAGAACACTTCTGAAAGAAATTGAGGAAGACACAAAGAGATGGAAAAATATTCCATGCTCATGGATTGGAAGAATTAATATTATGAAAATGTCAATGCTACCCAGGGCAATTTACACGTTTAATGCAATCCCTATCAAAATACCATGGACTTTCTTCAGAGAGCTGGAACAAATTATTTTAAGATTTGTGTGGAATCAGAAAAGACCCTGAATAGCCAGGAGTATTTTAAAAAAGAAAACCATAGCTGGGGGCATCACAATGCCAGATTCAGGTTGTACTACAAAGCTGTGGTCATCAAGACAGTGTGGTACTGGCACAAAAAGAGACACATAGATTAATGGAACAGAATAGAGAATCCAGAAGTGGACCCTCAACTTTATGGTGAACTATTATTCGACAAAGGAAGAAAGACTATCCACTGGAAAAAAGACAGTCTCTTCAATAAGTGGTGCTGGGAAAATTGGACATCCACATGCAGAAGAATGAAACTAGACCTCTCTCTAGCACCATACACAAAGATAAACTCAAAATGGATGAAAGATCTAAATGTGAGACAAGATTCCATCAAAATCCTAGAGGAGAACACAGGCAACACCCTTCTTGAACTTGGCCACAGTAACTTCTTGCAAGATACATCTAATAGTTTATTTTTACTTTTGTTTCCATTGCCTTCATAGATGCCACTGACTTCTAGGCATTGATTTTGTATCCTGCCACACTGCCAAATTGCTGTATGAGTTCTAGCAATCTTGGGGTGGAATCTTTTGGGTTTTCTAGGTAGAGTGTCATGTCATCGGTGAAGAGGGAGAATTTGACTTCTTCTTTGCCAATCTGAATTCCTTTTATTACTTTTAGTTGCCTGATTGCTGAGGCCAGGACTTCTAGTACTATGTTGAATAGCCGTGGTGAGAGTGGACATCCCTGTCTTGTTCCTGATCTTAGGGGAAAGGATCCCAGGGTTTTCCCATTGAGAATGATATTTACTGTGGGCTTTTCGTAGATGGCTTTTAAAAAATATTTTATTTATTTATTCATACAGAGAGAGAGAGAGAAAGAGAGAGGCAGAGACACAGGCAGAGGGAGAAGCAAGCTACATGCAGGGAGCCCGACGGGGGACTCAATTCCGGGTCTCCAGGATCATGTCCTGGGCACAGGCAGCGCTAAACCGCTGTGCCACTGGGGTTGCCCTCGTAGATGGCTTTTAAGATGCAGAGGAATATTCCCTCTATCCCTGCACTCTGAAGAGTTTTGATCAGGAATGGATGCTCTATTTTGTCAAATGCTTTCTCTGCATCTATGGAGAGGATCATATGGTTCTTGTTTTTTCTCTTATTGACATGATCAATCATGTTGATTGCTTTATGAGGGTTGAACCAGCCTTGTATCCCAGGAATAAATCCCACTTGGTCATGGTGAACAATCTTTTTAATGGACTCTTGGATTCCATTGGCTCGTATCTTGTTAAGAATTTTTGCATCTGTGTTCATCAGGGATATTGGCCTATAATTCTCGTTTTAGGTGAAGTCTTTGTCTGGTTTTGGAATTAAGGTGATACTGCCCTCATAGAATAATTTGGAAGCATTCTGTCCCTTTCTATCTCACAGAACAGCTTTAGTAGAATTGGTATTCTTTCTTCTTTAAACGTTTGATAGAATTCCCCTGGGAAGCCAACTGGTCCTGGACTTTTGTGTCTTGGGAGGTTTTTTATGACTGCTTCAATTTCATTGCTGGTTTTTGGCCTGTTCAGGTTTTCTATTTCTTCCTGTTTCAGATTTGGTAGTTTGTGGTTTTCCAGATATGCGTCCATTTCTTCTAGATTGCCTAATTTATTGGTGTATACCTGCTCATAATATGCTTTTAAAATAATTTATATTTCCTTGGTATTGGTTGTGATCTATCCTTTTTCATTTGTGATTTTATTAATTAGAGTCTCTTGTTTTTAATAAGGCTGGCTAGTGGTTTATCTATCTTATTAATTCTTTCAAAGTACCAACTCCTGTTTTTGTTGATTTGGTCTACAGTTTTTCTGGTCTCTATTTCATTGAGTTCTGCTTGAATCTTTGTTAACTCTCTCCTTCTGCTTGGTGTAGGTTTTATTTGCTGTTCTTTCTCCAGTTCCTTTAGGTGCGAGATTATCTTGTGTATTTGAGTTTTTTTTCCAATTTTTTGAGGGATGCTTGTATTGCGGTGTATTTCCCTCTTAGGTCTGCTTTTGCTGTATCCCAAAGATTTTGAATGGTTGTAAATTCATTCTCATTAGTTTCCATGAATCTTTTTAATTCTTCTCTAATTTCCTGATTGACCCTTTCATCTTTTAAGCAGGATGCTCTTTAACCTCCACGTGTCTGAGTTTCTTCCCAATTTCTTCTTGTGATTGAGTTCAAGTTTCAAAGCATTATGGTCTGAAAATATGCAGGGGACAATTCCAATCTTTGGTATCAGTTGAAACCTGATTTGTGACCCAGTATGTGGTCTATTCTGGAGAAAGTTCTATGTGCACTTGAGAAGAATGTGTATTCAGTTGCGTTTGAATGTAAAGTTTTGTAAATATCTGTGAAATCCATCTGGTCCAGTGTATCATTGAAAGCTCTTGTTTCTTTGGAGATGTTATGCTTAGAAGATCTGTCATTTGCAGAAAGTGCCATGTTGAAGTCTCCCAGTATTAGTGTATTATTATCTAAGTATGTCTTTACTTTGATTATTAATTGATTGATATACTTGGCAGCTCCCACATTGGGGCATAAATATTCATGATTGTTAAGTCCTCTTGTTGGATAGAGCCTTTAAGTATGGTATAGTGGTATAAAGTTCCTCTTCATCTCTTACTACAGTCTTTGGGATAAACTTTAATTTATCTGACATGAGGATTGCTACCCCAGCTATCTTTTGAGGACCATTTGAATGGTAAATGGTTCTCTACCCCTTCATTTTCAGGCTGTAGGTGTCGTTAGGTCTAAAATGAGTCTCTTGTAGACAGCAAATAGATGGGTCTTGCTTTTTTATCCAGTCTGAAACCCTGTGTCTTTTGATGGGATCATTAAGCATTCAGAGTTACTATTGAAGGATATGAATTTAGTATCATCACAATACCTGTTTAGTCCCTGTTTTTGTGGATTATTACTTTGGGCTTCCTCTTTCTTTTACAGAGTCTCCCTTATTATTTCTTGCAGAGCTGGTTTGGTGGTCACATATTCTTTCGGTTTCTGCCTATCTTGGAAGCTTTTATCTCTCCTTCTATTCTGAATGAGAGACTTGCTGGATAAAGTATTCTTGGCTGCATGTTCTTCTCATTTAGGACCCTGGATATATCCTGCCAGCCCTTTCTGGCCTGCCAGGTCTCTGTGGACAGGTCTGCTGTTAATCTAATATTTCTCCCCATATAAGTTAGGGATCTCTTGTCTCTTGCTGACTTATGGATTTTCTCTTTATCTTTGGAATTTGCAAGTTTCACTATTAAATGTCAAAGTGTTGAACGGTTTTTATTGATTTTTTGGGGGGAACCTCTCTATTTCCTGGATCTGAATGCCTGTTTCCCTCCCCAAATTAGGGAAGTTCTCAGCTATGATTTGTTCAAATATGCTTTCTGGCCTCTGTCCCTCTCCGTATTGTCTGGAACTCCAATTATATGTAGATTTTTCCTTCTAAGGGTGTCATTTATTTCCCTTAACCTTTCCTCATGGTCTTTTAATTGTTTTCCTCTTTTTTCCTCAGCCTCCTTCCTTGCCACCAACTTGTCTTCTATGTCACTCATTCTTTCTTCTACCTCATTAACCCTCATCATTAGGACCTCCATTTTGGATTGCATCTCATTTAACTGATTTTTAATTTCAGCCTGACTAGATCTAAATTCTGCAGTCATGAAGTCTCCTGAATCCTTTATGCTTTCTTCCAGAACCCCCAGTAGCCTTATAATTGTGCTTCTGAATTGGCTTTCTGACATTGAATTGTAATCCAAATTTTGTAACTCTGTGGCAGAGAGTATTGTTTTTGATTATTTGAGTACTTCTTTCTAGTCATTTTGGTCAGTGCAGAGTGGCTGTATGAGTGAGCTGAGTCAAGAATATCAACCACGATCTAAGTAAATTTCACCCTAGATGATTTTGCCAAGGTCAGAGACCAGACATTGAAAACAAAGATCAGAACTAAATAAAACAAAAGGACCACTAAAGTGAAAAACAAATTTTAAAAGAAAGTAGTAAAAAATAAAAGGCCAAGAATCCCAAAGAAGAAGAGAAAAAAAGAAAAGAAAACAAAAGTTGAAGGGAAAAAAAAAAAAGCGGGTGAACTGGGAGATGGTGGTGGTGACGAAGTTTTAGTGGAGGAAGAATGTAGTCTACCTTAGTAGTTCTAGAGGGTGATCCTTTGTTTCTGATTATATTAAATTCTGTATGTTAAAAGATGCTCAGTCCCAAATTTATATAAACCAGAAATACTTGTAAAAGTCCCCAACATTGACCACCAAAACATAAATGAGATAAAAGAGGGGGGCACGATGGGAATGTGGAATCTCACAGAATGAACCAGCGTGGTATGCCACTTGGTTCTGGGTGCATGCTGGTCATGTTTTAGAAGGTATTGACTTCTGCCATTGTAAAACAAAACGAGGCAGAGAAAACAAAAAACACAAAACAAAAAAACATATCTTGTATATCTCCCAAAATTCAGTTGAGGATGTTGAAGGGAATCTAGAAGTGGAAAATATATCTAGGGCCTGTAATTGTAGAAATATGAAATTCAAAAATAATGAAACTTAATAATGAGGTGGTAAAATATCGTAGATAAAGTGGGAAAAGAGAAAAAATAATGGAGTTTTACAGTCTGATATAAAAACAAATTGTACTGGAAAAAGGAAGAAAAAAAAGAGGGGGACCCTCTGCTTCTATATACTGTAAGTCCCTCAACTTTCCCTGGAGCTTTCCAGCACTGTTTGGTCAAGAACTTGCTCTTCTCCTGTCCTTCCATCTGGTCTTCTGGGGGAGGGGCTTGCTGTGCTGATTCTCAGGTGTGTGCACCTGGGGGTGCTGCTCCGCCCCCCCCGCCAGATGCACGGCTCAGTGGGAGCTGTTTATCCCATTCCCTGGCCACCCGCTCTGTCCCAGGCACAGGGTGACACAAGGAGGAACAACACCGCTGGCGGTGGTCAGCTCTCCAGCCCTGGAGTCAGCTCCCCCAGTAACTACCGCAGTCTCCTCGTCCACAGGGGCGTGGATGCTCCCAGGGCGGGGCACGCTGATCTGCACAGCTCGGGGGCACCGAGATGCAGGATAGTCCTCTACGTCCTGTCCTTCCCGCCTCCACTCGTCCCAGGGCGAGCGCAGGATCGTGGCCTGTGTCCCCTGGCACCCTGGGACCCAGGGCCTGTGCTGCTGGAATTACGCTCCTGGAGCCCCGCAGTCCTCTCTGTGTGGAGTCCCCTCCTGAGCTTCTCCCCAGGCTCAGGGTGCGCTCCAGCCCTTTACTGCGCTCTCCCCGGGGCGCCCTTCCCTATTAGTGACCCCGGGAGACTGGAGGCTCCACTGCCCTCCTGCGGTTCTGCCCGATTCCCTGCTGAGCGCCTTTCCCTCCGGGAAGAATCTGGTGCGGATTTTTAAAGTTTCTGCTTCTCTGGGGCTGGGCTTTCCTGTCCTGGAGGCTCTGGCCACCCCGGGCCTTAGCGGGGCTCCTGGTGGGGCCCCTCCCCCACTTGCTTCTTTTTTATTTTTTTTCCCCACCTTCCTACCTTGAAAGAAGTGAAACCCTTCTCTCTGTAGCGTTCCAGCTGTTTTCTCTCTAAATCTCAGGTCGAATTCGTAGGTGTTCAGAATGGTTTGAAAGTAATCTAGGTATGTTGGTGGGGCCAGGTGAGGTGAGGACCATACTCCTCTTCCATCTTGCCCTAGCCCCCCGGTTGGGTTGTTCTTTAATAAAATTTTATAAAAAGAATGACTCAAGTCACATAAGTCAATGTAATAATTTATGTATATAAAATAAGTTTAAATATTTAATATTACCTGATCCATTAAAAATGCAGTTGGCAAAAATAAGCCAATTTCCTGTAAAAAAAAAAAAAAATTCCTGCAGTGGTATAACAGATTTTGTATTCTGGAGGTTGAAGATATTTTAAGACTTTAAGACACAGCAACAACAAAACATACAACAGTAATATCTTCAGGGACTATATATAAGTATTTAAATATCTTCACCTCAAATAGAATATTTGTAGTTTAGATCTTGTTTATAATATTGATAATACCATATATCTAAGCAGTAGCATTCAATTATTGCCTCAGTGATTCTACTTATAAAGTTAATAAAATATTTAATATGAGAGTAGATACAAAGACAAAGAAAGCATAATCACTGTCATCAATGAACTTGAAATCTAATGATAGCAAAGGGAAAATACTATAAACAACTAACAGATATTACAAAAGAAGTCTGTAAACATGGCACATATAGTAAGGCAGAAGCAATAAAAAAAAGGAATTAAGTATTTTAGAGGCTATTTTAATAGAGAAATTGACAATATCCTTTGCCTCAAATGTGACAAAAGGGCAGGATCAACTAGTACTGAAGTTTTTTGCTGTTGTAATAGAGTGGATTCACTTTCCTGATCCAAGATTGCTACAATAAGTTTCGTTGAGAATATTGTTTGGTTTAGAGTTTAAAGTATCTGCTGTTCATTTATCAGGATTTCTAATGTTCCAGACATTCAGTAGAAATCTGTAAAAAGCAATTGGAAATGAGTTTGTCATTCAAAAAATGACTTAGTAGTTCTCAGAAAAGATGTGGTGATTGAAGCCATGGTTGCTATATTTAAAAATAAGATTACTCTTGATTTGAATAAAATTTAGTAGGAAACATAATCTTTGAGCTTGCCACTAAAAACTAAATATAGGGGCACCTAAGTGGCTCAGTTGGTTAAGCATCTGACTCTTGATTTCTGTTCAGGTCATCATTTCAGGGTCATGAGATCAAGTCTGGAATTGGGCTCCACGCTGGGCAATGAGCCTGCTTAAATTCTCTCTCCTCCTCTCCCTCTGCCCTTCCCTCCCTCAAAAACAAACAAACAAACAAACATACAAACTAACAAAAAACAGAAAAAAAAAACTAAATATAAATTTCATAAGTAGTGAAGGGAGACAAACATTCCAAAGTTTGGAAATACCAAAAGTTAGAGAGTGACACAGAATTTTTATGATGAATAGATGATATTATCTTTCAAATATGTTACATTTTTTATACAGGAACAGATATCCTTTACATACACACATGCCTATATATATAATATTCTTAATTCTTATTAGATGGCTAAATACTGATTTTTTTGAAGGAGAGTTTTGGTATTTTACAGTAATCCAGTTATAGTCTACTGATGGTATTTCCTTTTTTTTAGTCCTATTTTGCAATATTTATAATAAGCTATCTAAAAAAAAAAAAAAAGCTATCTTATCATGTTTCTAGTGATGAGTGGTCAGTTTTTATCATGGAAAAAATTCTTTATTTTTACTTTTATTTTTTTGCAGGATTTTTTCCCATTGGGTGTCGAACACTAATTTGGCTATTGTTTTTATTCAGCATTTTAAATATATCATTCTTCTGCCTTCTAGCTCTCATCGTGTTTGTTTGAACATTAGATGCTAATATTCGTATTGCTCATTTTGAAAATATGTATTATTTTCCTTTGACTGCTTTTAAGATTTATCTTTTTGTCTTTTGTTTTTAACAATTTGACTAAGATTTGCTGAGGTGTTGTTTTCATAGTTAGGGTTCTCAGAGCTTCTTCAGTATATGGGTGACTCTACCAAACTTTGATATTTTTGATCATTATCATTTAAAATATCATTTTAAATTATTTCCTACTTTTCTTCTCTCCTTCTGTGATTCCAGTTATTATTATGGTGGATGTTTTCAATTGTTCTACATGCTTCTTACATGCCTTTATACATTCTTTAAATTTTTCTCTCCATTTCAGTTTATGTTTTATATTGCTGTTTTCAGTTCATTAATCCTGCCTTTCTATTTGACCTGTGTTAAGACCCATTTATTGATTATCAATTATAATTTCCAGTTCTTAAATTCCATTTACTTTTTTAATATTGCATATTAAATCTCCGATTTTATCTTTATAGTTGCATTTGTGTTCTTAATCTTCATATTTAATCTATTTATAGTAACTTGAGAGCTCTTGCCTGCTAACTACAATATCTGGTTCAGCTAGGTTTCTTTTTTTCTCCTCTTCTTCTTCTTCTTAATTTTTAGTCTCCTGGCACAATCTCATGAAATGATTATATATAGTGGACCATTTTATATAAAAAATGAAGCAACTTTCCTCCAATAAAGGCTTACCTTTTTTTCCGCCAGGTGGATTGAATTGGACTGGTCACCTTACTCCAGTCAGGTGCAGACTTGGGAAGAAGTTAGCTTTGCCTTTGCTCACAGACACAGTTCGCCATTTGTTCCCTTGAGAACTTAGTGCCAGGTATGCTCGCTGGGGTATCTTCCCTTGGCAGTTCTAAACTCTCTTATCTCCTTGGCATTGAGAGACCACCATAAACTGTGCTTTCTGATAAGCATTTTAGGACTCTACCCAAATATCTTCTGAATTTAGTAAATATCTTTAGGAGATAGGCTGTAGTCATGAGGTTAAGTTCTTCAACTTTCCCTTCTCACCAGGATGTCTTCATTTAAGGCTTTCGATACTGATTTCCCTCCCCCTGACCCCCTCCACAGGAGCCTAGACTTTCTATCTATTAGTCATGGCTTTCTTCCCAGGCAGGGTCTGGGTTCTTAGTCCCATATCTTAAGCATAGTAATGGCAAATACTGCAGGGTACAGTGGTTGAAACAGTTAGCTGACCTCAACTGTGGATTCTCCTCTACCTCCCATTCAATAGTACTGATCCATCAAATCCTGGCTGCTTCAGCTGCTTGACTTGTTCTCCAAATGTATTTTATTTTATGTTATTTTATTTTATTTTATTTTATTTATTTATTTTAAAAAAATATTTATTTATTCATGAGAGACACACAGTGATAGAGAGAAAGAGAGAGGGAGAGAGAGAGAGAGAGAGGCAGAGACACAGGCAGAGGGAGAAGCAGGCTCCATGCAGGGAGCTGATGTGGGACTCCATCCAGGGTCTCCAGGATCGGCCCTGGGCTGAAGGTGGCACTAAACCACTGAGCCACCGGGGCTGCCCTCCAAATGTCTTTTATTCAGCAGCTTTTCTTGATGTTCTTAGGGGCAATATTCTCCTACAAGCTATTTCACCATACTTATATACAAGTAGAAATCTTACAAAAGGTCCTGAAAAGGCAGTTTTGAAAACATGGACCAAATTAAATATAAATAGTGAATATTGAATTTCATAATCCTTACTTTACAATATTGCTTCAGAATTTAAATGAAATAAAAAAGTCTAGAAAATTATATGAAATTATGGACAAATGTATTGGTTCTATCATTACTGGGAAACTAACTGCAATTATATAATTTCTTAGCATCCAATGTTGAATTATTCATGGAATTTTGCTAATAAATAGTAATTATTAATTAATAAAGAACAGAACAAATAAACAGGTTAATGTCAAGATTCGCTTGAACATTTTCTGTGAAAGTACTGGATATGGATGAACAATATAAAAAGGCACTCGATAAGTGAAAGGGGTCTAAAGGTACAAACTAACAGTTATAAATAAGTCAAGGGACTGTAATGTGCAGCATCTTGACAATAGTTAATAGTACTCTATTACATATGTAAAAGTTGCTAAGAGAGTAGATCTCAAGAGTTCTCATCACGAGAGAAAAAAAGAAGACAACCAAGCGCTTTGGGGAAAAATTAGAGAATAAACGTAGCCATCTGTTAACTATAGACCCTTTGTATAGTAGCAGGTAAGAAAATGAACCCATCCCCGCAATTTCAAGCTTTCTGAAGAAAAGTATACCATATATTATAAAGACACATGATATTAATATAGTATATAATTTTACTGAACTGTAATATATATGAGAAATTATATATGGCCGTAATCTCTGGTTTTCTTTTATATTTGTATTAAAGAAATTCTGAATTACCTAAGATATTATCAGATTTATAATTCACATTTATACGAACACCTCTGTCTACAAAAAAAGTAGTTAAAATAATTGCAAAATTAGTTATATCATTTTAAAAAGGGATAGAAAAAATGAGGCTTGTTCTGTCTTTACCCAGAAACTAATATGCATGCCTATGTGAAATTAGATATGAATTTCAGTAATATCTAGACACCAAACCCCCGACCGAAGGGACTACTTTGAACAAGATCAGCTATAAAACTTAACAAATGCTTCAGACATTTACAACTCTGCACAAATATAATGGAACCTATACCTAATACTCACATTAAATTGCAGATTTTATGTGGTAAAATGCTATGCCCAATGAATTAGAAATGCCCTTATCAATCTTATGGTGAAAATGAAGATGATTGACAAAAAAAGCCTGTTTATTATAAAGAACAAATAAAGTAAAACAGTTCATGCCTTAGTGAAAAAAAAAACATATGTTACCTTAAAATAATAACACAGATGCTACAGACCAGAAGAAGAGTGAGGTTTTTCTGATTATGAAACAAAACCTGAATTGCACAGAAATAAAGGATTATGCTTAAGACATCACACTGTATTAAATCCAAATCCAACTCAATGATAGTGCAATGAGAGCTTGAAAAATAAGTTTTTTGTCATAAAAGGCTCATATGTTGAGGTAGGTAATAGTTACTATTGATGGGATGCATTGATTTTGTATGGCCTGCATCATGTAGCAATTTCCCCTCCATTTTAATATAACTATCAGAAAAGAAGTAGAATAAGTTTAAGCTGGCTAATTTTAAGCACTTAAGTAGAACGGAAGGTATCCAAACTATGAATAAGATAGGAAAATGAGGATAAAGAAGCTGTACAACTATTTTTGCATTTAAATATATATATGATCTCATTATAGTGTACAATATGTTGGTAAAAATACCATGATACTACCTTAAGATAATTAATTTTTAAATCTGGGTATAAATGAACTAAATCTGTGCCTCCTGACCCTGAAACATGAAGTGTGAGACACTGATGGACTGCTTGATCGTGCCTGTCACTAGTCTACTAGGTTTCATTAAAACCTCTGTTTATTTCCACTGGCATTACATTTGTAGCAAGGCCTTACCTTGTTGAATACTAGCACTTTGAGTAACGCTATGCTAAAAGGTAGCAGGGGCTACCATTTATCTACTTACATATATCCACGTAAGAATATTCTTTATTCTTGGAAAAGGACAAGATCCATGGATGCAACAGTTTCTCCCTTTCTTCTATCCCCAAGACCTTTCCATGGACACCACTCCAACCCCTCCCTGTCTCTCACTACTCACCAGAGGGGAGAGTGTATAGAGCCACTTTTATTTGTTAAGTATTATGCAATCTATAGAGAAGACAATTTAACTGGAAAGGTTACGTTTCAAAAATCTCAGATTTCTGACAAATGGAGAGAATAAGGGATAACTACTTAAAGGTGAATCAGGAGGCAGAAATTTGGGGTTTGGCTTACAATGATCTGTAGAGTAAATTGGTGTTGCCAAAGAATTAGGCAGTAGAATTGGTTTTTTTTAGTAGTATTGCTATGGGATATGAATTGGATTTCTCTTAATGATTTTAAGATAAAAGTTTTTTTTTTTTTTTTAATTACTGTATAGTTGGAGCTTTGGGCCTATTTTAATGCCAGCCCTAAGTCTTCCATAGAACAAGACAGAGATGGAGGATAATTCTGTAATCCAAAAGAGGTATCAGTGAGGAGGAAATAGACCTGAAAGTAGACAGAGAAAGGATGGGGGCAGGTGGACAATCTGGTACTAAGTGAACCGAAATGAGGCAGCAGTAGTCAAAGAAGGATAATTACACAGTGTCACTCCTTAAGATCATCTAAATCAATCACCACCATTACCTATTCACTTGTACCAAGGGGCAACTAATTAGCATCTGAAACTTCATAAATCTCAAACCAAGTCCTTGGTCTCTCCCTGCTTTAACTATCTCGGGTAATTCCAACTCCTTTTACCAGTCACTCAAGTCAAAATAGTTGAAGTCATCCTTGATGCTTCTTTTTCTCACATTTCACATTATATTCATCAGTAAGTCCCATGAGCTCTATTTTTACCATGTACTCTGAATTTCACTGTGTCTTGCTACCTATACACCAGCACTCATCTCTGGAACACTGCCATAGTTTTTACCTGGTTCTCTTCCTTCTGCCCTCCCTGACCCACTTGTCAGAGGGATTCTTTTAAAATATAATCCAGATCCTGATATCTTCTGTTCAGACCTACAAAAGGGTTTTATTTTACTTAGAATAAAATCCAAGATTCTACATAGCTTATATACAGAGTTTAGCATACTCTACAGAGCTTATATACATCTACCTGCAGCTAGTTTTCCAGTGTCATTCTTTACTTTTCATGTCCTCCTGCCTCACTCTCCTCCCCTCTATCTTCACTGGTCTTGTTGCTATTTGTTAATCAGTATCAATGGACTTCTCAAAGCCTTGCAATTGTTATTCTCTATGCTTAGAAAGCTCTTCCTGCAGGTGTTTACATAGTTTGCTCTTTCAGTTATCATAGGTGAGTTCTTAAAATTTATGCACATCCAATACATTATTTATCTGTTTATTTTTTAATTTATTTTTTATTGGTGTTCAATTTACCAACATACAGAATAACCCCCAGTGCCCATCACCCATTCACTCCCACCCCCCGCCCTCCTCCCCTTCTACCACCCCTAGTTCATTTCCCAGAGTTAGCAGTCTTTACTTTCTGTCTCCCTTTCTGATATTTCCCACACATTTCTTCTCCCTTCCCTTATATTCCCTTTCACTATTATTTATATTCCCCAAATGAATGAGAACATATAATGTTTGTCCTTCTCCGACTGACTTATTTATCTGTTTATTTTGGTCCATTTCCCACTGTAAGTTTCTTGATACCAGGCGTTTTATTTTATTGTGTGTCCTCAGTACCTAGAATTGTGCTTTGCCCATAGTAGGCTTTTATTTACTGTAATATTTCTTAAGTGAATAAATTAACACCTTATAAGGGCATTCATTTCATTGTATTAACAATTACTTTCATGTAAACATAACCAGAATAATTTGTAATCCTTTAGGATAGGGCTTGGTTTAGTTTGGACCATCCAGGAAGCAGATGCCAAGATGGAATTAGAAGTGCAAGAGGTTTATTCTAGGAAATTCCTGTGAAGGATAAGGAGTGAACCAGAGGCAGGAACAAGGAGCTTATGGACTACAGTGCAGGTCTGATTTCTGTATAGGAAAAAAGAAAGAAGAATTGGGTAGGATGAATCACAGACAGCAGTGCAGTCCCAAAAAGGTTTCATCCAGACCAAAAGGGAATTTTGGGGCCAAAGTGGTCATTTAAAGGGGCCTAGCTAGTATCTCCCAGCAGTAGGCCTGTGCTGTAAGCTCACTGTATGTAGTAGTTGGTGGGAACAGCCTTTGGGAAGGGTGGCTAGGAACAAATATGATGATAGATCCAGTAGCTAGGGCCATAGCCAATTACATTTCTGGCAGGAGATCTGAATGGTGCCATTTCATGGACATTATTGAGTCAATATTTTTTATATCTACAGGTCCTATCACACAACACATGACCAAATTAAGAAGAGCATGATGATAATATTTTCCCTTCAAGGAGCTGCTTGCTATTCTTTGTCTATTGTATTTTATCTTTCCAGATCAATTCAGATCCCCTACTCCATGAAAATCTCCCTAAGATAACCCTGTTCATAATTGCTTGTCTCATATTTAGAATGTTAGATACATTAAAAAATTTTAAAAAAGGGATCCCTGGGTGGCGCAGCGGTTTGGCGCCTGCCTTTGGCCCGGGGCGCGATCCTGGAGGCCTGGGATCGAATCCCACGTCGGGCTCCCGGTGCATGGAGCCTGCTTCTCCCTCTGCCTGTGTCTCTGCCTCTCTGTCTCTCTCTGTGTAACTATCATGAATAGATAAATAAAATCTTTAAAAAAAAAAATTTTAAAAAAGAATGCTAGATATATTAGCTATACTAGTTAATATTAATTTGACATAAATATACTGTCTATTTAATATATCAGTGTTTTGCTGTCTCAAAAAATCCTAAGTTCTCTGAGAGATAATCCACTTTGAATACCTCTAAAACTATTAGATGTGTGAAATAACAATTACATTTGTAGTAATTGCTAAATGAGTATCGAATCAAATATGAACTGGGCCCTTTATCAATAAACAATCTGAAGAAATAATGTAAAATGTAGTAACAACTGAAGGATCAGGTTTGTAGTGTAGGAGAACAGTTCTTGCTATAAGAAAGCAACAACAAGGATCAAGATGGCAATTTTTCTTCTGGAAAAAAAAAAAAAAAAAGCAACTGTACTTCCCAGAATGCAGTTTTCACTTATATTGTGAAAAAAAAAGATACATAATAACAAAAAATTGATAAGTATTATTTTCTTTCTGAATTATAACTTCTTTGCCAAATATATAGAAATTTGTATTACATATAAAATGGAGAAAGTGAGGACCAAATTTTGATAGTATTTAAAAATAGGTTATAAATTGAGGCACATTTTAATTAATTTGAAGAGTTTGTGATAATATATAAACTGAATGTGTGGCCACCTTTACTTAAAGGATATTGCTAAGCTAGAAATTAACATTGTTGGAAAGGGGCTCAGTCAGTTAAGCATCCAACTCTTGGTTTTGGCTCAGGTCATGATCTCTGAGTTGTGAGACTGAGCCTCATGTCAGGCTCCAAACTCACTCCAGAGACTGAGGAGACTGCTTAAGATTCTCTCTCTCCCTCTCCCACTGCCCCAGCCCAAATGCTCCCATGCACACATACTCGCATGCCTCCTCATTCTCTCTCTAAATAAGTAAATCTTAAAAAAATAATTTAAAAAGTTAGAAAATGTTTATAAATGTTTATCTAAATATGCCCATATGCATTGCTAGAAACTTTAATTGAAATATTTTGGCATTAATAAAATATACTGGTAGATTGACTGCTTGACTTAAGGCAATAAAAAAGTGGCCAAATCTTTCCTTTCTTGAAATTGTGCAAAACCAATGCAATGTTACCAACTGCATAAACATGAAATTCCGTTTTCCTCACTAATTATTGTAATGGAAGATGGCAAGGTGAAACAGTTTACACTACTGCATGGTTTATAGGTAAGAAATGAGGAGTAGATAGAATAAGTTCTCCTTTTAAGGAAATTTAGAGTTCAATGACTTAATATTTCTAAATTGAACAAAATTGTTCTTTATAGAATCTAAGAGACCTAATGCTTCCATGACAGTTTTTTTATTTTTAAAATATTTATTTATTTACCTTTTTAAATTCCAGTGTTATATTAGTTTCAAGTGTTTAGTATAGTGATTCAGCAATTCAATACATTACCCAGTGCTCATCAAGATAAGTGTACTCTTAATCCCCTTCACCCATCCCCCATCTTCCCTCTGGTAACCATCTATTCTCTATAATCAAGAGTCTGTTTTTGGTTTGTCCCTTTTTTTCTTTGTGTTTGTTTTGTTTCTTAAATTCCACATCTGAGTGAAATAATATGGCGGTTGTCTTTTTCTGACTCATTTATTTCACTTAGCATTATACCCTCTAGATCCATCCATATTGTTGCAAATGACAAGATTTTGTTTTTTTTATGGCTGAATAATATTCCATTGTCTATATATACCACATCATCTTTATCCATTATCTAGTGATGTGCATATGGGTTGCTTCCATTTCTTGGCCATGTAAATAACGCTGCAATAAACATAGGAGTGCATATATCTTTTTGAATTAGTTCATGACATTTTTTTAAAAAGGTCTTGAAAGATCATCAGTCAGAAATCCATACAGTAGATTGACTGCCACCTGCTAAATTTGTCTTGAATGCAAGTCTTTATCAGTTGGAATTATGTAAATGATCTATTTGTGGTATGCAGCTTCATGGCTAGACAGAAGTATCTATTACTCCCAGAGGTTCAAAACATGTGATACATATTCCCGTAGTAAATTATTGAACAAGAGGGATCAGTTTTTTGCTTGAGGAGCCTGTTTATCCCACTGCATATCTATGTAACAGTTTGACTCTTTTGGAGGAAAGAACTGATAAAATCTAACACATAAACAATGATAATGTTATTAGCATTTACCTCTTATTGAATCTCAGTTTCCTTCAAAATATCATTGAGAAGACTGAGAAAGAAAATTTACCAATCATTTGTAGATGTGTAATGTATTGAGTGCTTGTTAATCTGTTTTTCTGATCCATTATAATGAAAATCTCTGCTTATGCTAGTCTTCTCAATTGTTTTCAATTACTGTTCAACTGACTAAAAGTATACCTTGCTTGGATAGCCTGCTTGACATGTATCAGAGTATAAATGTTAAATGTCATCTTTAGCAACTTCATTTCTTCCCTACCATCCTATTATGGACTAGTGTTCAGATTCAGAGGCCATCAATGTTGTAAGATACTAAAATTTAATACTACCAATGTACAAGAAAAAAAATACTTTATGCCTTTAATTTTTCAGTCCTATGCTGGGTCTCAGTCATGAAAATAACAGAATGAAATTTTTGCTTCTGTGGCTTATTCAATTGTCATTTCATACAAAATACAATGTAGTACTATAAGGAGAAACTCATGCACTTCACTATCAAACCTGCAAAGTAATCATTTACAAGCCTTGGAATAAGTCCAGACATCTGAGAAAAATTTTAAACTGTATATCTTATTTACCTAAAATCATAGAAAACTGGTTGAGAATTAAAGTTTAGGATTTTGTGTTATAAAATTTATATGCAGGGACGCCTGGGTGGCTCAGTGGTCAAGCGTCTGCTTAGGGCATGATCCCAGAGTCCCAGGATCAAGTCCCACATCTGGCTCCCTGCATGGAGCCTGATTCTCCTTCTGCCTAGGTCTCTGCCTCTCTCTCTCATTAAATTAATAAAATATTTTATAAAATAAATAAATAAAATTTATAGACAGATACTTGTTACATGAAATCTAAATGTTGTAATATAAAATTAAATATTTTAATCTAAACATTTGATTTATTTTCTATTAGACGAGATTCAAGTTAGTATGATCACTTGTATTCTTTAGTTTTAAAGTTGCTAGCTAAGAAGAGCTAACTCTCATATGTAGTTCTTAACTATTTCTTTCTTTTATCTACTGTAGAATCCATGTCTTTAAATTAGTATAGCCAAAATTATAATACATCTATACATTAATTTATATAGCAAAGGATAATAATAGAATGTTCCCTATGCCATTAGCTCTTAAAATTTATAGTAGACATTTCTTTAGAGGTTAGTGAGTTCCAGGGTCTATTCTAAGCCACATATATCATTTATATATTCTTTCATATTAACAAGAATGATAAGAATTAAAATTCTGACTCCATCTTACAGATGATAAAATTGAGGCACAGGAGGTACACAAAGCTAGTGATAAAACTTCTAGACAGACCATTCACTCTGACTATAGAACCAGCATTCAGAGCCTGCTAATAATAAATGTAATCTTTTTTATGATACTATTCAGTTAATGATTTGTATTTTTCTATTAGGGAAAATGACCTGTAATATTTTAGCCTTCAAATCCTGTGTGTTTCATGATCAGTCAATAGTTAATCCTGCTTTTGGAAAGTGGTTTTCCCTTTCTTTTTCTTTTTTGCCAGTGTATTGTTTTACATGTTGTCAGCATCTTTGATTTAGAGTTTAGCAAAAGCCTTCTTTTAAAAAACAAAATCATTTCTTCTTTTGAGAGAGAGAATTAACAGGGGGAGGGACACAAGGAGAAGGAGAGAGAACCTCAAAAACACTCCCTGCTGACCTCAGAGCCCTATGTGGGACTCAACCTCATTACCCTGAGATCATGATCTGAGCTGAAATCAAGAGTCAGACACTCAACTGACTGAGACACCAAGATGTGCCTAAGCAAAAGCCTTCTAACTGATTCCACTGTATATTGTCCTGCTTTTATTAAAGTAGTCCTGTACCAAAAGTTAAAGTAATCTTTCTAAAATATAAAATCGTTTGTTATTCCTCGGTATAGAATACTTACTCCAGAGTAACTGTCATTTCCTCAGAATGTTGTCTAAGACCTTACTTCATCTTGGCCCTTCCTACACCTCTGTTTTCTCACCTCTTATGACTTCCCACATCCACTCTACTCTTCAGCTACACAGAGCAATGCTTGGATTTAGTGTACTCTGTCCTTACACATACTTTTTATGTCACTCATGCCTTTTTCTGTACCTACCTTTCAAATACAGCACCACTGTCATGCTGATTATTACATAACTTTCTAGCTGTTTACTAACTGCTACATCACTCCACCGACATTATTGTGAACAACTCAGAAGAGAGCCTACCCTTCCTCTCTGAATTCCTACTGGGAAAATGTATAGTTATCATTTGGTAGAACTGTTAAATTCTCTGGAACATCTAAATATCCCTTTCAATGGGATCTTACTCAGTGATAGACATATAATCAGGTGGTCTGTAGAATGCACAAACCCATGCACACATAGATTATTACTAGAGGCAAATGAATCACTTGGGTCTCAGTAAGTTAACACTTGAAACTAAGATTTTTCCTCATACACATAATTCATTCTCACTAAGCCTATTCTAACTCTTGTAATTTCAGTGCATATCATTTACATGTAACCAACATACAACCAGCAACATTTCTCAAAGCATCAAAAAATGTTTTGTTAAATAAAATGCACTAAAACTCATTTGAAACCGACATGGATGTGAGCTAAAACTCATGAAAATCTTATTTCAATTGTATTTATATATAAAGCACTAAATATCATCACTTTCAGAATTCAATCTGACAAAGCTTAGTAAGTGTAGGTTTTTTGGTTTGTCTTGTTTTGTTTTACATTGGTTTCATTTGGGTATAGTTGATATACAATGTTACATTAGTTTTAAGGGCACAACATAGTGATTCAGCTTCTTTATGTATAATGCTATTCTCACCCCAAGTGTAGTTACTGTCTATCACCAAATAATACTATTACAATATTATTGACTATATTTCCCATGTTGTGATTTTTATTCCTGTGTTATGTATTCCATAACTGGAAGCATGGAATGATGTTTCCTTAAAATAGTAAATAGATAATGCTGTCAAGCCATGTTCGAATAATAAAGCAGAAGTATGCATATTTGTTTAAATACTTTTGGACTTTTTTCCTTTTAGTTTTTAATTTTAACTCTTGATATGTAGTCATCCTTATAGTCAAGAGATACTGTGGTCAAAAAAAAAAACAAACTCAGAGATGGACAGGATAATAGAACTATTAGGGATTTAAAAATATATATGAATAATACGTTAAAAGTTTTGTGAACAAAGTGGGCATAACCTATAAAAATGGAGAATATTAGATATATAAACTATAAATAAGAGCCAAATGGAAGATATAGAATTAAAAAAGAATACAGAGATGAAAGATTATTTTGATGAGGTTGTTAGACCACAGCAGAGGTAGAATCAATGAATGTGAATATAGGTCAAAATAAATCATCCAATGTAACACAAAAAAAGAAAAAGAAAAAAAAAAAAACAAGGATGAATGTTTAAAGAACAGAGGATTCAGGAGCCGTGGGGCAATATCACCATACATATATATGGTTTTCAAAAATAAGACATTGAGGAAAACGGAAAAGAAAGAAATATTTGAGGTACCTGTGAAGGTGGAGGTGAGATAGAAACATATGATGAAAGAAATGAAATCTGACTAGATAGATAGATGTTGATACTTATTGATATCAGTATTTATATCTATAGCAATAACTACTGATATCTATAGATATAGGTATAGGTATATTGAGAGAGAGAAAGAGAGAGATGCAAGCTAGAAGATGGTGGAATGTTATCTCTAAATTATTGAAAGAAAATATGTTGATACAAAATGCTGTACAAGAATACTATTTTCAAAAATGCAAACTAGACTTCTGGTCTGGCATTTTCCCCAGTGCCTACCTCTTAAAAATGCAAAATCCTAGACATGAGGTATCAAAGGTATTATAGGAAGACTGAAAGTTTGAAGGAAGAAAATGGGAGTACCTAGGCACTTCGGGGCTTGAGAAACAACATGGTGGTGGTGTTCCTAGATTTTTTTTTTATTGTTTCCCATATATCTTGAACAGACTATTGCAGGAGACTCCAACCTGGAAACACCAATAGGCATAGACAAACAAAAAACAAACAAACAAACAAACAAAAAAAACACAAGCTAGACAGAACTAAAACTCCAGGAAAAACCTGTTTCTTGCAGTCATGGACTAGAAAATGGGGAATCCTAATACACAGAAAATCTCCTGCCAAAACCTACCTTACCCCAGCCAATCAAAGGAAAAACTACTCCTGTGCACAGTTTCAGAGAGGAATGTATAACTAATATTCCATCCTATCACACTTACTCTGCAATAGCAGATTACAGCACTGTGAATCAAACCTCCTATTGGCAGTGTTGGTGGACAAGGTGAAAAACTGGTCTGCATTCTCACTTGGCAGAAGCAGGAGGTGCTCAGAAAATGAGATAGTGTTAGTGGGAACAAAAAGGACTGTGACTTTCCATTCCCCCACCAGCTAGTAAATACTTAAAGCCATGCAAGGCAAGACTAATCAGCACTTTGGTCTCCTCTCAATTTTGATGTCATGAGTGTTGAGAGAGGAGCTGGTCTTTTACCCCCATCTGGCATTAGCAAGACTGATATGTAGGGGATGGTGCAAGGTGTGGCTAGTCAATGCTCTGATTCTCTTCCCCTTACTACCCAGTATCAGCAGGAAGAAAGGAAAGCTGAGCTCCCATCTTTATCTGGCAACAACTAAATGGAATGAAGCGGTGGAAAGTGGGCTATTTCTAATTTCTTTAGAAGATAGTTGATGACCTAAAGCAAACAAACAAAAAAAAAGGAGCAATGAATTGTGGGGGCTTTAGCATATGTAGAAATAAAGTGTACAATAATAGCACAAAGAATGGGAAGGTAACATTTAATATTGTTTAATATTAGACTGTTGTAGGGTTCCAACAAATATACTTTAAAGTTGTGTAATATATTACAATGTTGATTCTGATAAACAAAAGATGTGTATCATAAACCCTAAAGCAACTCCTAAAAATAAACAATATAACAAGACAATAGTCAGCAATGTATAATAGGGGATGCCTGGGTGGCTCAGCAGTTGAGCGTCTGCTTTCTGGCTCAGGGCATGATCCTGGAGTCCCGGGATCGAGTCCCACATCGGGCTCCCTGCATGGAGCCTGCTTCTCCCTCTGCCTGTGTGTCTGCCTCTCTCTCTCTCTCTATGTCTCTCATGAATAAATAAATGAAATATATATTTTTAAAAAGTATAATAGTCAACTATTTTAATTTACCCAAAAATGGCAGAAAAATAAGAGAACAAAAAAGATGTGATAAATATAAAACAAATAGCAAGATGATAGACATCAATCTAATCATACTGATAATTATGTGTAATATTTCATTAACAAGAATTTTCTGATTGGATAAAAAAGGAAGATACAACTAAATTCTGACTATAAAATACTTGCTTAATATAAAGGCAGAGATAGGTTAAAAGTGTAAGCATGGAATAAGATATATCATGTAAATACTGATTTAAGAAGCTCAAGTATCAGACAAAGCAGATATCCATATGAAGACTATTTCCAGGGATAAAGAAGGCCATTGTATATAACAAATAAGTCAAATTATAAAGAAGAGATGACAATCTTAAGTATTTATGTATCCAATAAAATAATTTCTTAGTTTTCTAATATTCTAAGGAAAGATTGTTAGACTCAAAAGGGAAAGGAAACAAAGATAAAATTATAGTTGGAGACTCTAACATTATTTTCTCTGTTATCTATTGTAATTGATATAAGCTGACAAAAAATAAGGATGGTATAGTACATTTGAACACCACAATCAAACAAAATGACCTAGTTAACATTTATAGAACATTTTTCCCCAAAATGCATAAAAGTGCATTCGTGTCATCAATGTAACCCATATTTAAAACCAGGAAATTTTTTCAACAAAATTAGAAGGATTGAAATAATACAAATGTGTTCTTGTCAACAATATAAATAAGTTAGAAAAAGCTGAAAGATATCTACAAAGTCACAATATATTTGGAAATTAAATAACATACTTTTAAATAACCCATCATCCAAAATGAAATCAACAGGATAATTAGAATATATTTTAATGGAATTAAAATGAAGCAAACAAATAATCCTACAAAAAACATATCAAAATTTGTGAGGTGCAGCTAAAGCAGTATTGAGATGGAAAATTGTATTATTAAATTATTTTATTAAAAAAGAACATTTAAGAAATTAGAACCTGGGTGGGGCACTGGAAGACCTCAGTCAGTTAAGCTTCTGACTCTTGATTTTGGCTCATGTCATGATCTCAGGGTTGTGAGACTGAGCCCCATGTCTGGCTCCACTCTTAGCATGAGTCTGTTTGTCCCTCTCCTTTCCCCTCCACCCTTGTCCCTACTCACTCTCTCTCTCGAAGAAATAGATAAAATCTTATAAAAAGTAAAGAAATTAGAACCTGGAAAAGAAGACCAAATTAAACCTAAAGCAATCAGAAGGAATGAAATAAAGATAATAACAGAATTTGGTGAAATAAGAATATAGGAAATAATAAGAAAAATAATAGGAAAAAATCAGTGAAACCAAAATATGCTGGTTAAAAAAGATATGATTGCTAAGCCTACATAGGCTAGTCAAGATAAAAGAAAAACTCTAAATACATTATATCAGGAATAAAAGGCAGGGGGCATCTGGGTGGCTCAGTCAGTTAAGTGTCTGAATCTTGATTTTAGCTCAGGTCATGATCTCAAGTTGGTGGGATGGAGCCCTGCATCCCATTCTGTGCTGAGTGCAGAGCCTGCTTAAGATTCTCTCTCTCCTCTGTCTCCCCTTCCCAACTGTCTCTCTCTCTCTCTATCTCTTTCTTCTCAAAAAGAAAAAAAAAAGGGTGGGGTATAAAAGATGGGGCATCAGTACAAAGCTTTTACAAATATTAAAAGTACATCAAATAAATATTAACAACACTGTGCCTATATATTTGATAAATTAGATAAAATGAACAGATACTTTGGAAGACTTAAACTTTCAAAGCTCATTTAAAAAATTGAACAACTTTATATTTTCCTAAGGCATTACATTTTTTTTGACATTGCATTTTTAGTTAAAAATGTCTTATAAAGAAAACCCCAGGCCCAGATGGCTGCTCCAATCAGTTCTCCCAAATATTTAAAGGACAAATAAGGCCAATTCTACACACATTCTTACAGAAAATTGAAGTGGTAAGAATTGTAAACTCATTTTATAAGGCAGCATTTTATGCTACTAAAACCAAACAGAAAAAAGAAAGTAAAACCTCAGACAAATATATCTTAGCAACACAGACATAAAACTTCTTAATTATATATCAACAGATTAAATAATCAATATGGAAATATAAACATATTCTGACCAAGATGAGCTTATGATACGTTTTGTTTATATCCCAAAGTTAAGCTCTAGATTCACACAGACTCAAAGTGAAAATCTCATGTGATCACCTCAATAAATGCAGAAAAAGCACTTGCCAAAATACAACATCCATTCATAGAAAAACCAAACTAATCCCAATCCCAATCCACTAAATAACTCAACATACCAGGAAGAGAGGATAACTCCTTCATCTTGAAAAAGGGCATATACTAAAAACTTCTAGTATCATACTACAGGAAGCCAGAATATTCTCCCTATGAAACTGGGAATAAAGCTTCTATTCTTTCCACTTTTATTTTATATTGGATATTCTAGCCTGTGCTACAAGGCAAGAAACAGAAATAAAACCCATATAGTTTAGAAAAGAGTTAGGATTATTTACATGGAAATTCCCAAATTATTTTATAAAAGGATACCAGAACTAAGTGAGTTTAGCATTATTGCAAGGTTCAAGGTCCATAAACAAAAGTCAATTTAGTGGTGTGTTTACATAATACTTGTGTGTGTGTGTGTGTGTGTGTGTGTATAATTATCTGCCATTACATATGTACATACACACACATATATGTGAGAGAGAGAGAGAGAGAGAGAAAAAAAGCAAAAATTGGACTTTAACATTTAAAAAATATACCATTTACAGTAACTTTCAAAGCCACAAAACAGAGATAAATTTAATAGAATATTAACAGGACTTTTAAACTGAAAACTGCAAAGCATTTTGGAGATACATTAACTAAGCCTAATACATTAATTAATTAATGCATTACTAAGCCAAAAATAGTAATTAGCAATACATGGAGATATACTGCATGTTTATAGATCAGAAGACTAAATAGTGATAACTGGTCATTCTTTCCAACTTGACCTATAGATTCCAAGTAAACCCAATCAAAATCCAAGCAGATATTTTTGTGACAATTGACAATGTTATCATGAAATATATTTGATATTATAAAGGATCAAGAATAGCAAAATAATTTTGAAAAGGAACACAGTTGGAAGATTTATATTACTTAAGTTCAAGACTTACTCCAAAGCCGCAATATTCAAGAAATGAAGTTTAGTGTAAAAATATACATATAGAATAATCAAACTTAATAGAAATCGCAGAAATAGACCCACATTCAAAATGGACAATTTATTTTAAATACAGATGCTAAGAGAATGCAATTAGGAATAAATATAGATAGTCCTCACAATGAATAATACTGGAAGAATTGGACATCATATGGCAGAAAATAACTAAAAATGTTACATCACTGAATATGTAAAAATTAACTTGAATAACCATAGAATTAAGATAGCTGATACTATGAAACTCTAAGAAAATATAGGAGAAAATCTTCATGACTTGGCTTTAGCAGAATTAGGACAGAAAAATCACAAGTCAAAAATAAAAGGTAATAAATTGTAGTTTATAAAATTAAAAACTGGTATTCTTCAAAAGATATTTTGAAGAAAATGAAAAACATCATTTTTTGCAAAAAAAATTGCAAAATATACATCTGATTAAAAACTTATATCCTGAATATATAAAGAAATTTTACAACTCAATATTGATAGAATAAAGTACCCAATAAAAAATAAGCAAATGATGTGAATAGCTCCTTTGCCAAAGAAATAATTTTGATAAAAAATGTATATAAAATATGCATAAAATTATTAGTTTTAGGAAAATACTAATTAAAAGTGTAATGAGATACTACTATCTATATGCCTACTAGAAAAGCTACATTTAAAAGACTGACATGTTCAAGTGCTGTTGGAGATGTAGAACATCTAGAAATCTCATACATGGCTGAGAGAATGTTAACCATAGTTATAGGTTGAATTGCATGACCTTAATTGGAAATAAGATTATATATATATATAATTAGTTTAGATGAGGTCATTGGGTTAGACCTAAACGAATATGCCTGTCCTTAAAAAAAAAATTAGTATACAAGACAGGCATAGAGGGAAGATGATGTAAACAGACATTTAAGAAATATGGCCATCTACAAGACAAGGAGAGAAACTGAAAACGAGCTTTCTCTTATATCCTTCAGAAACAACCAACTTGCCAACACCTTGATTTCAGTATTATGGCCTCCAGAATTATGAAACAATACATTTTCTATTGTCCAAGCCACTCAATTTGTGATGTTTTGTCATAGTAGTACTAGCAAACTATTATAACCATTTTGGAACATAATTTGGTCATTTCTTATGAAAAAAACTTAATGCACTAATTAAAAATACTACTCATGATATTTATCCAAGGTAACTGAAAATATATATATTTGTACAATAACCTGTATGAGAATGTTCATAGCAGCTTTATTCATAATAACTCTAAATTGGAAACAACCAGTTTATTAATTGGTGAATATGTAAACTAATCATAGTACATCTGTACAATGGAACACCACTTAGCAATAAAGTGGAAGAAACTATATGTACATACAAAATATATAGATGAATCTCAATCATATTCTGTGAAATGAGACAAATCAGACAGATTCAAAGGCTGTATATTGCATGATTTATGTGATTGTCTGGGAAAGGCAAATTTATAGGGACAGAGAACAAAGCAATGATTAAAAAATTCTGGATGGAGAAACTAAAGCTGTGATACAATACAGGGGAATGGGTGAGAAAAGCTAGGCAACGAGCTATTGTTTTTGATAAGGGAAAAACTACGTATGCCTCATATAGATAATGTACATTTAGTGGAAAAACTAAAAATGATTACAAAAAAAAAAACAATTACAAGGTTGGAGTTACTCTGCTAGCTCTGCAAAAAGTATTAGCTTAGTCAAGTAAAATTTTTATGAGGCTTCAGTTTCTTCATTGGAATAGTGAAAGCAGTCACAGTAATAATATAAGAATTCTCGACCACACAGGAAGACAATCTCGGATACCAAAATGTAAGCTGCCCAGTTGTATCATTGTAACCTGATATAGTTGAGGGACATGAGTGACCTGTTAGATCTTACAGAACACAAATAAAGATGGTGAGGTGTGGCAGGGATACAGCACACTTAAAAGAGATAATGTGAATTTTGCAAACAAACTCAATTATGACAGTGTTACCAAAAAAGCTTAAAGAATTTCAAGGAGAAATGAATATATATTCCAAACAAGAAAACAATGGCACTGCCTTACTCTATACTAGAGAGCCCATATTGGAGTGTTACTGTCAATCTGTGAATTATTTTTAAAATACTGTAGACATATAACAACTTAGAGAAGTTTGGGCACAGTATTGAAGGGACTTCAAACCATACCATGCTTGTTTCTATCCTCCATTTCCAAGGGAAGCAGGCCATCTTTAAATACTTAAAATATTGGGGGACCTGGGTGGTACAGTCAGGTAAGCTACCAACTCTTGGTTTTGGTGTAGTGATCTCAGGGTCATGAGATTGAGCCCTGAGTTGGGCTCTGTACTCTGCACAAGTCTGCTTTAAGACTCACTCGCCCTCCCACTCTCCCTCTGCCTTCCCCTCCTCTTCAAATAATTAAATAAATAAAATATTAAAAATAATAACATCTTATGTGGTTCACATAAGATTGAGAGATTAGACTTTGTTTAAATTGGCTGTGATCTGAAGATCTAAAACTGGCATCTATGTTTATAGACAAGCATAGTTGTAGGCAAACTTTTTGTTGTCACACTGTCTAAAAATAAATACAGTTGCTTGAAGAACTGGTTGAAAACCTATCACAGGGAGTATTCAAGCATGAGATGTATGGCCATATGTTATGTGGATTTATGAGAATCAAATGAGTAGTTGGAATAGATCAGATTCAAGGTTCTTTTCAATACAAAGTTTGTATGATTCCCCGACAATTCTTTTGAGCTAGATAAGTACAAGCAAGTGTGGAAATTAATGGAAGACAAATTTCAGCTCAAGATAAGTAGGAACTTCCTAAGAATTATGGTTGTACAATGATCTAATATGTTCTCTCAATAGTAAGCCTCATTCCCTACAAGAGGAAATGTCAAGGTGTATTCACGGTTTAAGATCATTTGTAGGTCCCCTGAATGCTATTAAAATCAGAATATTCTGCTTGGCATTCAGACCCTTTCTGGAAGACCTGTTCTATCAATCTATATTTATGTCTATGCCCCAAGTCAGAGTTTCTACTACAGAAAAAAAATAATATTTCTATGACTGTTTACATATTGTTTCCACCATTATAACTCTGATTATAACATTCTCCTAGAGAGGAATATCTTTTCTCTTTTTTTTTCCTTCTGTGAAAATCTTACACATTTGTCAAAAACAGTTCAAATTTCATTGACATCCTCCCTGGCTCATCTCAGCTTTCTGCTTTTTTTCCTCTCCAGAATGCTACCTACTTCATAAATCTGTCTCTCCAAAATAAAATCAATTGTTTCTAATACTTTCCTATGTGTGTATTCTCCATTCTCAATCTAGTCACAACCAAATCTTACACTGCTCTTATACCTATTAGGGCATCTATAGAACAATATAATACTGAACCATATTTGAGAAATGCTTGTTGCTCTTAAGAGTGTCCTAGGAGTCTAGTCATATCCATTTTCCGCATATCAGGAATATCATTGTTTCTTAATCATTTTATAGCCATGTTTTATTAGTTATTCATTGCTGGGTAACAAAATGCTTCAAAACTTAGCAACTAGGCAGCCTGGATGGCCCAGGGGGTGATCCTGGAGACTTGGGATCGAGTCCTCCGTTGGGCTCCCTGTGTGGAACCTGCTTCTCCCTCTGCCTGTATCTCTGTCTTTCTCTCTGTGTGTGTATGTCTCTCATGAATAAATAAAATCTTACAAATAATTAGCAACTAAAAACACAGTCATTTATATAACATAATTTCTGAAGGTCAGGATTTTGGAGTAACTTAGTGATGCGGTTCCAGCTTATGGTCATACAAGCAGTTTCAGTTAAGGTAATGATTAGGGCTGCAGTCATCTGGGGCCTTGACTTTTGCTGAAGGTTCTGCTTACAAGGAAGCTCACTGAAATGATGTTGTCTCAGTGCCTGAGTATCTTGCTGGTTGTTGGTAGGAGATTCCTTGTACCTTGCTTGGGTGTCCTCATGGCATGGAAGAAGTTGCTTTGACTTTTATAAATTAGTCTATTAATTGCATAGCAACCCTAATTCAATATAAGAGAGAATTACACAAATGTGAAAATATTAGTAGGTGGGGATCATTGAGGAACACATCTTAGAGGCTTGCAGTCACACATCTCTTATTAAATGTTTTATGTATTCAAATTTATGAAGTATTTTTTATTGTGTGTACTTCATATAATTGTACAATAACAGGAACAAAAAGATTGAACTATTTTAGTGATTTTCCTTTTTTATATATTTTTAAGATTTTATTAAATTAATAACATTTACTTATATTTTGATGTTTTAATGGAAACTGGAAAAATTGGAAAAATGAAGGCAGTTAAATAAAGAAAAGAATAAAGAGTTTAATTAGGTTACTTCAAATTTCATTCTGTATTTTCAATGTGAATTCAACTGTTATTGAATAAAGTAAAATTTAAGAGCTTAGATTTAATTAAGACAGAAGAGATTATTTTAATCAGTATTAGATAACTAAGTGTACTTTCCTCATGATAGTTGCAAAAGTTAAATATTTTTCCTAGGATCTTCTGACCTTTTATCATCAATTAAAAAGTAATTTTTAAGAAAATAATTTTTTAGAGATTTATTTATTGAGAGAGAGTATGGAGGGAGGGGCAGAAGGAGAGGGAGAGAGAGAATCTCAAGCAGACTTCTTGCTGAGCATGGAGACTGATGCAGGAATTGATCTCGAATCCCTGGAATCATGACCTGAGTCTGACACTTAACCCACTGAGCCACCCATGCACCCCAAGAAAATAATTCTAAATATTGAATGAGGGACAGAATGATGACAACTAGATGTGGCTTTATAATATGTAATCAAATTTCAAAAGTTTTCTAAACTAAAATCTTATGTTCACATAAGATTATAGATAAGCTGGTAACAATCTTAACAGAAAGTCAACAGACTTTCACAAATGTTATCTAATCTGAATTTCTCTCTGTTGTAAATCTTTTATCTATGAACATCCAAATTTTTCCAATTTCACGTAAATTGATCCTCCCAACCAAAGACGCTTACTTACATTCCAAATCCTACTTCACTTATTCTTTAATACCACTTATACAGATGTAATTTTGTATACATTTGTTCTCTTTTATATTTCTGTGTGTAACATTTCATCTTCCCACCTAGAATGCCATCTCCTGGAGATGGCAATTCTGCTGCTCACACCTAACACTGTGCCTAGTCATTTCACGTCTCCACAAATGTTTTTGAAATGAAATATCCTTGATTTACTACAGATTTCACCTAAAATATAGCATTGTATGTATGTCCTTATATCCCTATATATGACATTTCCTTTGTGCGTATAAGTGAGTTTAGTTAAATTGCTACTACTGTTGTACAATTAATCCCTTATTGACCTTTACTTTTTTTTTTTTTGGTAATAGGATATTTCTATAACCATTAGTGATTCTCTACTGTGCAGTTTTTGTGCAATAATATTCATATACTATTCTAGCTGAAAATGCTTTCTGAATCATCAAAGATATGTTAAATTATATTCAACTTGGCCCTAGTATTATGCAATTATATTTTATTAATTTTCAAATGGAAAATCTATGTATAACAATTCAGTATCCCATTATCTTTCTTCAGAAAACCCTCTCCAAGCTTCTATTTGTGAACTCTTCCCTTCATTTTTTAGTCCTTGTTCTTTAGAAAGGGCTCCACTCCTGTCTGGTAAAGGATGGTTTCCAAGATTAGACCAATGAGATTATCATTTAGAAATCCAGTAAAGTGATAGTCATCATATGGTTATACTTTTAAAATAAGTAAGAAACAAAATGTGTCAGGGCACCTGGGCAGCTCAGTGGTTGACCGTCTGCCTTCCACTCACGGCGTGACCCCAGCATCCGGGATTAAGTCCTGCATTGGGCTCCCTGCATGGAACCTGCTTCTCCCTCTGCCTGTGTCTCTGCCTCTCTCTCTCAATCTCTGTCTCTCATTAGTAAATAAATAAAATTTAAGAAAAAGAAACAAAATGTGTCTAAAAGGTATTCTTATTTTTCTCTTATGAGATTTGAAGTGGAAAGAATGCAAGGTGAATTTAATCCCATGTCTTTACAGCAGTAAGAGAAATAAATGCCTGTCTTAGTAACAAGCCAGCATAAAGAATTGAGCCAATGGAGAGAAAGAAACTGGGCTCTCTTATCATTTGAACCCCTGGTCTTGGTTTAATACAGTAATCAAATATCAAATTCTCCTACCGCTCAAAATGACAGCATGTTTACTATATACATATGGCTAAATAATTTTAATTTTTTTAATTTTTATTTTTTTGTATTTGTGATCTGGTAATTACTGTGTCCTGTTGGGTTTTTAGTGGCTTTGTCTATCTTTCACAGAACCTTTTAGCTAAATAGGTCATACTCCATACCTGTTAGTTTTTTTCTATCTGACTTAACCTATCAGATAATCATTTATTGCTGATATGCTCTAAATATGGTCATTTTCTAAAGACATGCTGACAGTTTCAAATGCTTAGTAGCATACAAAGATATTTTCTTCCTACACAACTATCTCTTAGTAACTTAAGTGAACTCTAGAATGGGGATGTGACTTTTATCTGGGATAGACCTAGGGATTCTCTATGATCAATACACAGTTGGGAAGTGTGATTTGGTTTTTGGCAAAGAGATCTATGAACCTGGATTATTCATTATAGTGCATTCAAATCTATATCACACTCATCACCAACTCATACCAGCTCATTCTATGCTCTCTATATATTTATACTTCCTTTTTCTTACTTTTAGCTTGCATGAGGTCAAAACATGCATGCTGTATATCAGTTGGTTTGCTTCAAACACACATTATATATATTAGGGTTCCCCCAAAGAAACAGAAGGAACAGGATGCATATATACATAAGAGAGATTTATTTTAGTGAATTATCTCATGCAATTGTAAGGCTGGCAATTCAGAATCTACAGACAGAATAATATTTGACCAAATATCTGGCACTATGGTCCAGCTAAATTGACACATAAAATTAACTAACAGACTTGTTAACAAGACCATGAAAACTTTAACATGAAATTCATATGACATGGTTTGTTTCATATTAGTTTTTCTTTCCTCTTTGATATCCATAATATCTACTTATATTTACTTGCATTTTAATTATTTGATAATTAAGTATGCTATTGACTCTCCTCAACAAGCTGTCTCCCTGTAGTAAACTGCAAAGGTCATTATGTTATCACTTTTATCAAATCAACTCTGGGTTTAGTGTTCAACATATGTTTCTCTTGCCCAAATATATTCCTGAAGTAACATCACAGAGATTAACACCAATACACAGGATTCTGCCCTAAAATTTCCACAAAGAGTTTAGGGTCTTAATAGGTCATTGGCTAAGACCTGATGAAATTTTAAAAGGGCAAAATCTTACGTCTAAAGAATATCTTATCTTAGTTTTTATAGTCTACACTTCTTAAAGGATTCACAATCATTTGAATTTTTAACTTTTTCATAAATCTAGTTTCATTACATTTCAACCTACTATAAATACTGTATTAAAGATAACTAGAGTGAATTTAACGTTTTCCATGTAATGATTTTCGGGGTTCATTACCTTTTACTGGAGCAGACCTTTGATGTAACAGATAGGCGTAAACATCTAAACATCTAATATCAAGATATCCTGGAGAAATGATTGCTTTCCTGGTGATAAACAGGTTTATCCAACTTTTATCAAAGTTCAAGGTATAGTTCAAGACCTCAAAAGAAAATTGTAACTTCCAACCTTATGGAGGTGAATTTCCTGCTCTTTAACTATCTTTTAATTTGTCTTCCTTTAATGCAATCTTTATTGTATTTTCAGTTGCATGATCTTATGCTTTAGAACAGTTTGGAAGAAAGTTTCTAGGAAATAAGTCTACTTGCTGCCCTGAATTACAGTATTTCCTCAGTCATATCACATCTGTGATTCCACTTAACACCTGCACCACACTTACATTGGCGAATGGCTGTTGCCTGTTCTGTGACTTAATGGCACAGAATATACAGCATATGTTGGTAATTCTTTTGTAATATGTTTGAAAATGTGCATACAAATGAATCCTCTTCAGGTGCAAGAGCATGAATTTATAGTGCAATTAACAGTTTGAGCTCACACCTGCTTTAAATACCACATAGGCTTGTATTTTAATTACAAGGTATGCAATGAGACCACCCAAAGTCTCTATTCCGTATGTAGTCTAAGGAACTGGAGCAGAATCCAAATCCAAGTTTTGAGCCTTGTTTTCAGGCCCATGCATTTTACATTTAAGAGATAAATATACTTCTTATAGACAACTCAAATACCCAAGGAATTAGAAAATAAAAGGCTATATATTTTAAATAACAGAAGAAAAGTGAAGGTTGGTTAATGATTGGATATTTTTTCTTAAGGTATATAGCATTATACTAGTTTCAGGTATCCAACATAATAATTCAGTATTTGTATATACTACGGAGTGATTACCACAATGAGTCTAGTTATCATCCATCACCATACAATCAATCCTTTTCAGCCTTTTAGCTACCTCCCCATCATCCCCTTCCCTTCTGGTAACCACTAATCTCTTCACCACATATATCAGTGTTTAGTTTGTTCACTTGTTTGTTTTTAGATTCCACATATAAGTGAAACTATATGGTATTTGTCTTTCTCTGACTTATTCACTTAGTATAGCAAAGTCCATCATGTTGTCACAAATGGCAAGATTATATCCTTTATTATGGCTGGTGAGTATTCCATCGTGCAGGGTGAGAGAGAGAGATGGAGAGACAGTGTGTGTGTGTTGTATCACATCTTCCTTATACATTCATCCATTAATGGGCACTTAGGTTGTTTCTGTATTTGGCAATTGTAAATAATGCTGCAATAAGCAGCATAGGTGTACACATATCTTTTCAAGTTAATGTGTTATTTTTTTCCAGATAAATAACTAGAAGTGAAATGGCTAGATCTTATGGTAGTTCTATTTTTAATTTTGTGGGAACCTCCATTCTGTTTTCCATAGTAGCTCTACCAATTTACATTCCCATGCATAGTGTATGGGTCCCCTTGAATATTGATTGATTAAAAATAGAATTTAATACCTAGGAAGGATTAGATTCATACTTTTGGCTTAACATATTTCTGGAATCTGTACTTCTTATTTGTATAGTTCAACATGTCTGACCTAGCTTATAGAAATAGTTCCATGACTAGCTTTGTAAATATTATTCATTTCCACCAGTAGTGTGTAAGTTATTGTTCCATATCCTTAGCAACACTAAAACCAACAGACTTTTAAATATTTGTCAACCTTGAAATTATATTAACATGGTCTTAATTGGCATTTCTCTAATCCTGAGGTGGTTTTCATATGATGATTGGTCATTCTTATTTCCACTTTTATGACATGCTTGCTGCCAGTTTGTTCAAAAGTCCTTTACTTCTTTTGAATGGGATGCTCATCTTATTGATTTGAAGGAATGTTTTCTGCTTTACATACTAAATTATTTTATGGTTACATTCATTGCAAATAGTTTCTCCCAAGTTCTACCTAGCCATTTAATTATCTCTGCAGAGGCTTTCTATGAATAACAAAACTTGATTTTAATGTAGCAAATTTATTGATATTTTCCTTCATATACCATTAATTTTCCCTCATATAACAGTATTTTATATAAAGTATTGTCCTGACCCAATGTCCTAAATCTATTATTTTATTTCTGCAAATTTTCATTTGCAAATTTTCCTTCTAAATTTGCAAAATTTTCTTCTCATTGTTTATCTCTTGCTCTACTTGGAATTTATTTATTGTTTTTTTTTAAGGATTTTATTTATTTATTCATGAGAGACAGAGAGAGAGAGAGACAGAGACAGAGACACAGGCAGAGGGAGAAGCAGTCATGATCTGGGACTTGATCCCAAGACTCCGGGATCATGCCCTGGGCTGAAGGCAGGTGTTAAACCACTGAGCAACCCAAGGATCCCCAAGAATTTATTTATTGTTTTGATGTGAGATAGAAAACCAATTCCATTTTTCCTTCAAATAAGTATTATCTCAGTACTAGTAAATAATAGTAAATAAATAATGCCCCAGTAGTATCCCATTTATTACTCTTTTCCTGACACTTTCCTTGTACTATAAGTTTCCAAGTACAGAGTGACTAGGTTCTGATCTAATGGTCTCTATCCCTGTGCCAAGACCACACTGAATTAATTAACAGAGTTTTATTAAAAATGCTTTTGATATCTGACAGAGTAAATTCCCACACCTTATTATTTTTCAAGAGAAACCTGGCTATTTTTGATATTTTGTCCTAATATAGCTATTTTATGGTCAACTTCTCAAATTATTAGACGTGTGTGTTAGGTTTTTTTATTGATGAAATCTATATGTAAATTGATGGATACTTGCATTCTTATGGACATTTTGTTGTTAATTTTTTAATGATATTTTTTAAAAGCTTTTCTGTAAAGGCCTTAAATATCCGTCACAATATTTATTCCTGGGTTCCTTTATTTGTTGTTGATATTTTAAATCACATCATTTGTTGTTATTTTAGTAGATGATATTATTATTTGTAAATGAACACAATGAGCTGAAAGCTTGATCTGACTTGTGCAAACCTGTAGCATAAATAATATCATCCTTGAGTTCTAAGCTAGTGAGATTTTTAGATTTGTTACTGCATCATATTTTAATTCTATGTTTCTCAACCTTCTTTATTATGGTTCTCTCCCTCCTACTCAATGTGCTTTTTAAACGTTTTTGTTTGTTTGTTTGTTTTTGGTCAAGTAGAATTGAACTGAGTCAGAGGGCCAAATATGATTGTAATATCTAACATTTTTTTCACCTCTAAGGACTAGTTTTCATTTCATTGGTGATATTATATCAGAATATTTCAATCTGAAATAGTTATATTTACTGACCGTTTGCCTTTTTTGAACATCAATAGAGTTGATTTGTGTAATGGTGTTATATAAAACTCTCTTGCTTCAGTTTCTAAGTCAAATCATTTTTTTTGCATTTAAAAACATTTATGTGGGATCCCTGGGTGGCGCAGTGGTTTAGCGCCTGCCTTTGGCCCAGGGCGCGATCCTGGAGACCCGGGATCGAATCCCACGTCAGGCTCCCGGTGCATGGAGCCTGCTTCTCCCTCTGCCTGTGTCTCTGCCTCTCTCTCTCTCTCTCTCTCTCTCTCTCTCTCTGTGACTATCATAAATAAATAAAAATTAAAAAAAATTAAAAAAAAATAAAAACATTTATGTTGACAAATATATACAATTAATGATGGTATTATTTTGTATCCAAATCTTTTTGTTATTAATCTAGTTATTTACTTTTTTGTTGTTGACTCAAGTAAACACTCTAATACAATATTAAGCAGAAAAAGTGATTTGTGAACTTCCATAACAGTTCCTGATTTTAAAGGAAATATTTCCTATATTTCTGTATTAGTCAATGTATTTGCTGTATTTTTTTCCAGATAGTCCATAGCAGACTGATAACATTTTCATCTGTAATAGTGAATACATGTTAACATTCTGTACCAATGATCCCTTAAATACATAATACATTGGTTTAAATAGGATAGGGTTTTGTTTTTGTTTTTTAGATTTTATTTATTTATTCTTGAGAGACATAAAGAAAAAGGAAGAGACATAGGCAGTGGGAGAAGCAGACTCCCTGCGGGGAGCCTTATGCAGGACTTGACCCCAGGACCCCGGGATCATGCCAGAACTGAAGGCAGAAAGAAGCACTTTCTGCAAAAATAATATTTTATATTGATTGAAATAGAATAAATATACAGGTTTACTTTACACATATATTTTTAAGCAAAATATGCATGTTTAAATTGCTACTGTACTATTAAAAAAAACAATAGAGTGCATAAATTCTAAATATGTTGAGAAGGAAAATGGACTGAGGAAAGGAAGTAAACCACAAAAGAGAAATTATAGAAGTAAAATAGTACAAAAAGTGGTAAAAATAAGATATGTTTCAGTAATGATTCATTTTAGTAAATGTAATTATTATAAAGAAGTACATTTTTCCTATTAAAATCAATTAACTCTATGTTGTTTATAGAATATATGCCTAAACCATAAGAACTAAAAAAGGTTGAGGTCAAAGAGTAGTATCAGGTAATTACTAACCAAGAAATGGGTAACATACAAATTAGACAAGTATATTTGTAGCAATAGGCATAATTATAGTTGATATAATGTAGCATTAATAACATGGATTATCCATACAGTAGAAAACATAAATCAACTATAATGTAAATGTTAAAATACCAAAATTATTTATATTTAAAATAAAGAAAAACAATATTAATTATAATGGAAAATATACTGGTTGTCATAATGTATGCAATAATATAGTAAAAGAAAAAAATAAAAATTGGAAAAGCAGAATCTTATGGTCAATTTTTCTAGGGGCTTTGACTTTCTGTTAGAAAATCTACAAGTATTTAGTTATTTATTTTAATAAATGAAGTTACGATGATATTAATCAACAATTTTTCTATAAAACTCAAATGAAATTTAAAAATATGAAATTAATGGGATGCCTGGGTGCTTCAGCAGTTGAGCATCTGCCTTTGGCTCAGGGCGTGATCCTGGAAGCCAGGGAGCTGGGGATCAATTCCCACACTGGTCCTACTTGGAGCCTGCTTCTCCCTCTGCCTATGTCTCTGCCTCTCTCTCTCTTTGTGTCTGTCATGAATAAATAAATAAAATGAAATGAAATTTTTAAACTACATGAAATTAAAATGTTACTTTGAAATAAAGTTAAATATTTGATCAGAATATCTTTTTTTATCAGAATATCGTAATGATGGCCTAATTTCTGAGGATAAACATATTTATGATAAAAGATAAAATATCCTGATTATAGATTTCAATTTTTCCCAAATTGATTACTAGATTCAATACTATTAAAATAAAGATTCTGTAAGTTTTTCAGGAATCTTTCCACGTTAATTTCAAGACTTTAATCAAAAAGCAAATATCCAAGAAGAATCAATATTTATTTGAAGGAAATTGAGCAGGGATACATAATTGGTATCTCTATATGTTATAAAGCCCCTGAAATTAAATTAGAATGGAATAGGTACAGGAGTAACATACCAACCTCAGAAAAATATGGAAGAATATGGAGGCCTGAAAAATAGAAGCACACAAATATGAAACACATTATGTGAAAGTGGAACAAGACAAGTAGGATAAAAAATAAATGGTGTTTTGACAATTACCCAATATTAGGGGTTTTAAAAAAAAGAAATTGAAACCATTTAAAAAAAAAGAAATTGAAACTAAATTCTAAATAGATAAAGTTCTTAAATATGAAAAATAAGCTTTCAAATTATTATCGCTGAGTGCCATATCATTTATAACATATAGAATTTATATAAAGAAAACAAAGTAAACATAGTTCTAAATAAGTAGAAATTTCAAACTTGGAGGAATTTCAAACCTGGAGGATTATAATTAATGCATACATACAAATACATACTAATCACAAAACAATATTAATGGAACTAATATATTCCTAAAATTATGCAATTATCTTCATCAGAATATACCATTAAGACAGTAAAGAAAAAAAAACACTAAATGACAAACAATAATAGCAAAGCACATAATATCAAAAGATTAGCATCCAGAATATCTATAAAGCTGTCTTAAATAAAGAAATACAAATTGCACTCCCCAAAATAAACAACAAAAGGCATTTCATAAAAGAGGTTGTTAGAATGGCTAAAATGAAAACATATCAACTATATTATTAGCAGAGAAATACAGCATAAGAATCACATTGATTCCATTTAACATTCATCAAATGACCCAAAATAAAACTAAGGTATGCTAGTGTCGATGAAAACATGGAGCTATATAGAAAATTGAATATGAATACATATGCTGATATAACTGTAAATTGGTAAATCGATGTTCAAAATTGTTCCCCATTATTTAGTAATTTGAATATGAACATATGCAGTGACGGAAAATTTTCATTGACATTATTCCTAGAGAAATAGTTGCATATGTGCATCAGGAGACATATTGAATGATATTCAAATAAGCATTATTGGGGATCCCTGGGTGGCTTAGTAGTTTAACACCTGCCTTCGGCCCAGGGCATGATCCTAGGGTCCTGGGATCAAGTCCCACATCAGGCTCCCTGCATGGAGCCTGCTTCTCCCTCTGCCTGTGTCTCTGCCTCTCTCTCTCTCTCATGAAAAAATAAATAAAATCTTTAAAAAAACCCCCAAAAAACAAATAAGCATTGTTTTGTAATAGCAAAAAAATTAGAAAAAAGAAACAACCCTAAAATCTCTCAGCATGCAAAAAGATAAAGAGATAGTGGACATAAGGTTGAAAATATACAATGGGACACTATAAAATAATGAAAAATGAATCAACCATAGCATATGCATCAACATAGATTTTTCCTCTAAAATAATGTTAAGTATGAGGAAAAACATGCCACTTGAATCTAGTCAGTATTATTTCAGTCACACATTTTTTTAAAATTAAGAAAATTGAAAATATATTAAAAAATTATTCACATATATATGGAAAAACTATAAAGAAAGCAAATAACACAACATAAAATTCAGAATATTACTTTGTGGGTAGGTAATGCAATCTGGAAAAAGCTCAGGGCAGGTTTGAAAGTTATTAATATTCTATTTTTAAGCTATAAATTATATATTTATAAATATATATGCATATACCTATAATATAGAAAATCCTTATATATAATAACCTCCCCCAAATGTTACAGAATATTTATATACATTATTTTTTCTCTTTTGGTTGAAATAAATGAATCTTACAAAGATCCATGTTTCAAAGTTACATAAAATTTAAAATTTTAGAATGAATTATAGCAAAGGGTATAGGGTAAGAAAATAAGATAAAGCCAGAAGTGAAGGTAGAAACTAAAATTTAGATGCTATATTGAGTTCAATAGTGTTCCATCCAAATTAATGTCCATCAGGCTACTATAAATTCACTAGGAACCTGTGAGTATGATCTTACTTGGAAAGAGCATCTTTGCAGATGTAATTGTGGAATTATGATCTTTGCAGATGTGAGCAAGTTAAGATGAAATCATACTAAGTAGGGGTGGAGTGAGCAGCTAAATCCAATATGACTAGTGCCCTTATAAGAAGAGGGAATTGGAACATAGAGACAAGAGACATATGGCAGAAAGCTGTGTGAAGATGGAGACAGATTGAAATAATGGAAGCTGGAAATCAAGGAAAGCCAAAAATTATCAGCAATCACCAGAAGCTACAAGGGACTTCACAGGAAATGTGGCCTTGCAATACCTTGATTTCAAACTTCCATTTTCCAGAATTATGAGAAAATAAATTTCTATTTTAAGCCTCCCAGTTTATATAATTTGTTATGGCAGCTCTAGGAAACTAATACACACAAGACATTTAGTCTTATATACTTATTGTACATATGTATACATATATAATATGATAAACGTGATAATAAAAATGTATATATAAATATATAATAATACATATACTATATTGCATATATCCTTTATACATATTATATATACATAAGATTTATGAAGAATTTTCAATAAATTCAAGGCAAATAAAGCTGAATGGAGAAATTCATTTAGAAACAAACTTGTCTTTCCTTTCTAGCAAGACCCACCAACCGGCAGATAGAACAATACTGTATCTGTTTTTTCCTTTAATGTCTTTGTCTTAGAGACACAAGGTTTTGCTTAACTAAAGTTAGTAGTACATTCTGGTCAGCTGTCTGAAGAAGGTAAGTTATTAGCCTTTATTTCTGTCTGCCATCCATGCTATTCTTCCTCTATTCATTCAAAACTCTAATCCTGAGAGGGAGTTAGAGATATTGAGGGATAGGAGGATTTGAGAAGGGGGATTTCAGGGAAATGCTGTGTTGGGAGGTTGAGAAAGGAGAGGCAAAGAATTTGTGATATAGGAGGATACAAATGTTGAATGATACAGTTTTCGCCAAAAGAATTGCTAAAGGGAAGGAAAGACATTATTCCCTCAAATCAATGCATCCAAGGAATTGTAATTTTTAAGATGTTTCATCAGTTCAGTGTTAAGGATCAGGAAGATGGATATAATATCGCAATTCTGATCAGCAAAAAGGCATAATGGGAAAGAAATGCCTGTTGGACATAAGAAATTGGGCTAACTAATAGGCATGCCATTATAGTATCAGATCAAAAGTCTCATTAGGGAGGGATGCCTGGGTGGCTCAGCAGTTGAGCATCTGCCTTTGGGTCTTATGTGATCCCAGAGTCCTGGGATCTAGGCCCACATCTGGCCCCCTGCTTGGAGCCTGCTTCTTTCTAGGTCTATGTTTCTGTCTCTATCTCTGTGTATCTCATGAATAAATAAACTAAATCTTTTTAAAAATCTCATTAGGGAAATGCTACTAAGCATGTATGGAATTAGGTCAAAGTAGATCTTCACGACCTGCTTGTTGGCAAAGATAGTATCTGGAAAGATTGAGTATGGTTTTGCATTAATTAAAAAAAATAGATCTATGGTGATGGTCAGAATTCATAATTGATAAAAGAGTCAATTTAATAAGAATAAAAAAAAACATGTTTTTAAAGTATATTGTTCTCAGAATTTCCAAAACAGTAAATCAGAATTGGTAGATTATCACTCAGAAGCTAATTCTTGACACCATCTAGGACTGCCCCAGTGAAAATCTCACTGACTCAGCAGCTAGCCACTAACTTCAGACCTTGAATGGCTGATGCCGATCCCCAAACTACATGGTGCTGTGCCAAAGTCAGACACCTCTTGTGGCACTCTCACCAGAAAGTAGGTTCTATGTAGAGCACCTTCAGCTGGGAGATTTCATATTGTGGAACATCATTTAACCAGTAGAGTTCATTTTATACATATGTGCTGTGAGTGCCAGGCAGGTTGGTGATAGGAGTTTTTTTGTTTACCAATTTCTTAAAGGATATTATTACTCACTATGAAAAGTCTTGAAATGAAAGGACAGTCAAAATATATATAATCATGATACACTTATGCCAATGATATCTATCAAAATGTATACAACAAACTAAAAACCAACCAACAAAGAACTCAAACAAAACAAACAAAAAAAACTTTTCCCTGAGTATTCAGAGGAAGGATCAAATTCTGAAAATTATTCATTACAGAAACTAGAAGAAAAATTTAAATTTCTTTCTTTAAAGAAAGATCTCATTAAGACCCAAGAAGATATGACTCCACTGAAAAGGATGCAAAGTACTGTAGGGACAGAGGATACAGAGATGATCATTGATTTGAAATAAGGAATCTTTGAAAAAATAAGCATGCAATATCAAAATTAAAACTACCACCAGTAGCAATAAAAACAGAATTGACTTTTAGAAAATTGAAAAAGTAATGCAAGTAATAGTATCAGTCAGAGTCCCATCAACAAATGTAATATACACTCAAATGGGTAATTTGAGGAGAGCTTAGTAAAGCAAAGATGTAGTTAGTTCAAGGAGACCATCAGGGCATAATACAGTGTTACCCCAACACCAGCAACAGAAGTAACTGTACAAACCCTTTGGGCAAAGACGCAAGGGAATAGAGTGGCTACTGCAATCTGAAAAAGATATCTCTGTTGGAAATAATCAGAGAGGAACTGCAAGTTTTGATAGATGAATGTAATCAATTTATGAAAACTTAAAGAGATAAAACCTGGGTAGTAAATACTTCCAGGTTCTCTCTTCTCCTTTCCTCTGATTTGTCAATGTCTCACATTGATCAAACCTAGCCAGAAGATACAGAACAATGGAATTCAAGGATGTAGATAGCATGAGCCAAGATCATGAGATGCAGAGAAGACTTACCAAGAGTGGAGAGTGAATTTGGAGAAGTCCAGCACAACTACACACTTTTAATTTCTTTTAGAATGTTGACAGAAATGAACAAAAACCTAATAATTAATAAGATTGGTTGAATTTTCAGGTTGTACCTGCTTTGAGTATTTTATACACATTATTTTATTTAATTGTCACAGGAATTCAAAGAAACAGCTATTGCTATTTTATTGTCATTCTCATTTTATAATATTAAGACTAGAATAAATAACAAGATCACACATTTTAGTGGATAATGCTGTTCATCTCCACATCCCTTCTCCACTCCCCTTAAATCTTTCTGCCAGAACTTTTTTTTTTTAAAAATAAAACAAAATCCACCATTCCTCCACATGACCATGTATTTCAGAAGATCACCTCATTCCAAAGTTTCAAGAGCTGGTTCTAATTAAGTCTAAAGTGAGCACTCCATGGCATTTCTTTGCCAACTTATACTGGCCTAAATGTGGGTTTGTGTCCAAAGATTATTTAATCATCTGAAAAAAAAATTAGTATTTGGGCTAAGTTTCTCTTTTTATATCTCTGTTTCTTGCATCATGGCTTATAGATACTGTGTGACAATGGTTAAAAGTGAAACAGAGGAGTCACATAGACTTGAGTTTTTATTTCTGAATCTACCACTTAGAATTTGTATGTAGCAATGCAAAAACCCCTGCCCTCACATTGATTTGATCCATAAAGGACTTTAGCTTCCTATATAGCTACAAGTCCAGCGGAAGAAAACTAAGCTCATTTGACCAGTAGCTCAATGATGTCCGAAGGGTCCAAGGTTTTTCTGTTCCTGGCCTACAGATATTTAGTGTTGGTTTCACTCCAAGGTGGCAGCTACTTTTGTGATTACAAGATGAGCACTAGTAGTAGATAGAGCTATTTGTTATTTTGTTCATGTCTAGAAGAAGTGAGTTCCTGAGGGATAAGCATTCTATTGGGTCTTAATGACATCATTGAACTGCTGTGCCTAATGCAGGGATTTTTGAGGAAATGTGAAGGGATAATTGAGAGAATATTAGAACCAGTAAATAGGGGCACCTTTGGAGACTAACCTACCTCTGGGATCCTAATTATGTAAGTTAATAAATTTCTTTATAGATTAATAATTGTTGAGTCAGTAGTTTTGTTACTTGCAGCTAAAAGCATGCCACACATGATTTGTGTGCTACACACAATGTGTAAGTGGCACATACAAAGATCCAAGCCCATGCCTTTTGATTCTTATACATTACTTTTGACGACTCCACTATACTGTAGATAAACTGTGATGTGGCAAGTGACAGGAATTTAAAGCAGTGATGGGGATTAATTAGAGAGTGCACTTGTTGTGATGAGCACTGGGTGTTGTATGCAAGTGTTGAATCACTATATTGTACACCTGAAAGTAATATTATACTGTATGCTAACAACTGGAATTTAAATAAACACTTAAAAAATATACAGCAGAGAACAGTCCAACCTAAGAATTTAAGATATTCTAGAAGAAGAATCCATAGCTATTTAAATGGATACAATACTCATGTTTAAATAACATTTCCCTGAGCTTTGGAAAAATGAAATTTCAAAGGACACACTAAGTTATATCTAAAATTATTTTTTTTAAAAATGGACCACATATATTGGCAGGGTTTTTTTTTTCAAATTATAAGAATAAACACACAAATCTTACAATTACCCATGCAGGAAAATCAGCAAATATTTATATTCAGCCATACTAAAATTGGAATGGACTATCCTTTTAATTATGCCCCACCTCCTCCCCATTATGGCAATTTTAAAAGTAACCCAATCACTTAAACTAACTTACCTTTTAAGATATCTTCAGGTAAAATTACTGCAATCTGTTGCTAGGACCTCAGATAATATGAGAAGTTTCCAAAAGATGTCAAATAATCTAATCCTTGGTTAGCATGAGAGAATCTTCCCAGTTGGAACGTGTAGTTGTCTGGCAACCAGCTAATGCCTGATGATGATCAGCAAATTAGTAGATTGGCCAATATGTTCAAAGCCTAATCATCTTTCTATTTAACTGACAGCTGATATCCTCATTCAAGGTGATTAATACATTAAAACAGATTTTTGTGTGTGTGTTTTGCTGTTGCTATTTGGTTTTTTAGCCTGACAAAGTACTAATCACTGCTAGACATTAACTGTTGTTCATGTAAAGAGATCCAAGCACTCTGACCTTTTTCTTTCACCTGGAAATATGTCATCTAACTTGCTTTCCCAATAATTCTAGTTATCAAAGCCAAATTCTGAGAATCCTAAATTCCTTACTCTCTTGAATATAATCCAAATTGTCCTTGTGCTTTGTTTTTTCTTTCAAATTTTTGACCTTTCTTATTCCTCATATGTCTCTTTCCTCCTAGTTGTTTGCCTATATTTAAATTCTCATCAAAATAAAGAGGATCCAAATTGGTCTCCTAGTGTCCACATTAACTTTATTTTTCTGCTTCCCCTTTCATCCATATTTATAAAATGAATATCAGATGTCATCCTTCTGTTCAATATGCTTCAATGTCTTTATTTATCTACTCACTAAAATAAGAAATTCAAGATTCTCTTTGCTTCATTCCTCAATTAAAGAGTAGAGATAAATAGCTGAAGACAAATTATTGTACAGGCTTTGTTATAGCATTGTCTTTCTTGGAAAATATGAACTCATGGAGAGAGTTCCCTCTCTGCCCACTTGATTAGTCAAGGGAATGAGGCCAATGGTGGCTTTCATGTGAGATAGTCCTAAAGTAGTTAGACCACATTTACCTTGATATTCATTTTTAAGAAACTTTCAGTTCTTATTTTCATTTTTATTGATGTTTCATGTCTCTCTCCTTTTTTCTCTCTCCCTTCCCCCCCACCCCCCCAACTCACCATTTCTTATTACCAGAGTGGAAAGACACTGATGGAGTTTTAGGTTAAAACTTAAGTTAGAAGCTGCCAAGGAAGGATTTTGATCAATGCTATTATTCTAGGTTTCTCAGGTGGACATCTAATACAGAGCCATGAAATTCTTCCACCATCCTAAACCAATTCAAGAGTGTTAGGTTGGTACCAGAGATAAAGTTCTTATAGTAATAAAGTTGAAAATCTGCTTGATGTACGCTATGGGTAATTTATTGCAGAGACTTCTAGGGAGATGACAGAAAAACCAAATCCTATGGTTCAGAATTTTTGATCCCTGACCACAATAATTACTTACTATGCTAACTGGACTAACCTTTGAAATAGAAGGTCTTGAGTCCATTGTCTTTTTCATTCATAAAGTCACCTCCCCATATTCTCCACTTCCTCTTCTCTCCCTAAATTTCCCACTATCTCTATTTATTTCATGTTTTGAAAAATACTGTTCCCTTTCTTATATATGCTACAAGCAGCTAGTAAACTTCTAATCTTTAGAAACTGTATGTAAATACTCCCCATTTTTTTCTGAGCTTCTGGGGAGACCTTATTAAAAATACCTAAAAACAACTGAAATTAGTATTTTAATTTTTTTTTTAATTTTTTTTATTTATTTATGATAGTTACAGAGAGAGAGAGGCAGAGACACAGGCAGAGGGAGAAGCAGGCTCCATGCACCGGGAGCCCGATGTGGGATTCGATCCCGGGTCTCCAGGATCGCGCCCTGGGCCAAAGGCAGGCGCCAAACCGCTGCGCCACCCAGGGATCCCTGAAATTAGTATTTTTAAAAAGATTTTATTTATTTATTCATGAGAGATACAGAGAGGGGGAGAGAAGGAGAGAGACAGAGACAAAGACAGAGAGACAGAGACACAGGCAGAGGGAGAAGCAGGCTCCATGCTCAGAGCCCGACGTGGGACTCATGCTGGGTCTCTAGGATCAGGCCCTGGGCTGAAGGGAGTGCTAAACCGCTGAGCCACCGGGGCTGCCCTGAAATTAGTATTTTTAAAAATTTTATCTTCACTATGTTGTTAACTTCTGAGTCTAATTACTATGTTCTATTATCTTTGTATTTCCAAAATCTAGTGCAAGACCCTGAAATTTAATGTACTTATTGTATGAAAAACACAGGCTTTGGACCCAGAAAGACTAGATTTGAATATTGGCTTTGCTATTCTTATTGTGGAAAAAAAATTACTGAACTTTTCTAAGCTGAATTTCCTCATATTTACTGTTCATCAATTTATTCTTTTTAGTCATTCTTCATTTACCAAATATATTGAAAACTTATTATTCGCTAGTTATTCTTATCAAATGCTAAAACACATTAATAAGCAAAGCAAAGTTATGTAGCACATTACAAGGTGATACATTCATTGGAAAAATAAAGGTAAAAATAAAGAAAAAGGGCTAAAAGTCTTGTATAGCAGACTGCAGTTTTAAACAGATTGGCTAGGTTAGCCTCATTAACAAGATGTTTTGCAAAGATTTAAAGGAGGTATAGATATCTAGGAACAATATTCCAGGTAGAGGGGATAACTAATGTAATGTCCCTAAGGCAAGATTTTGCCTGGCATGTGAACAGTAAATCAAGGACACCAATGTAGCTGGAGCAGAGTACATGAAGGGCTGAGGTCTCAAAGAAAATGGAACTTGATTATAAAGGACTTTGAAAGCCATTAAAGAGGTTCCTTTATTATGAACAAAAAAGGAACTATTAGAAGAATTGGGACAGAAGAGGGAGAGGAGACATTTTATGTTTCAAAAGAATCACTCTGGTTGTTGCATAGAAGCAGAGAAACTGGAATGGATACTTGTGGTATTCTAGGGGAAAGATGATTTTGATTGGATTATGTCATGTGTGGAGGTGGCAGCAACTGACCAGATTCTAAAGGTATTACAGTATTATGAAGGTAGATCTCAGTGGATCTGTGGATAATAAGTGTGATATCTTTACTGAACACATAAGTAGATATTCTAGGAGGGTGTCAAATTCATAAGTCTTGAGGTCAGCAGAGAAGCCAAGGCTAAAACAATTAATTTAGAAGTTGTCAGAAAGTGGACAGTAGCTAAAGCTATGAGACTTGAGATTACTACAAAAATGAGTGCCGATAGAGAAAATAAAGTTCCATGATCAAGGGAGCATGTTAATATTAAGAGATCAGGAGGATGAGGGAGAAATAGCAAAGGATATTGGGGGAAGACTAAAGTGATTAAAAAAATCATCAGTATGTGGTGTATTAGAAGCTGAATAAACTGTTTCAAGGAAGAGGGAGTCAGCACTGCTATGTATTATTGATAAGCCATGTAAGATAAAAAGTAATTGACCATCAGATACAGCAGTATGAAAGTTACTGTTGACCTTGATAAGAACAGCTTTTGTGGAATGGTGAGAGAGAAGTGAATTAAATGATTGTGAGGGTGAAGTATTAATCAGACACAGTTCAAAACAGATAGAAAAGTTAGTATATACCTGTAAATTTCTTCAAATGTGTATACTGTTGTGAAGGAGAGCAAAGAAATGGGTATGTAGTAGGAAGGGGATATATGTTACATACACACACACACACACACAACACACACAAATAATGTACTTAAGTAGCTGAAAGGCATTAGCATATAATCTTCTGTCCTCAATATGTTTAGGAAAAATCCATCCACTATTATAAGAGGAAAAGCAAACTACATGGGTTCACAATCAGGTGAGGTGTATATATGTCATCAAAAGTGGGGCATCTGGGTGGCTCAGTGTTTGTGCGTCTGCCTTCAGCTCAAGTCGTGATCCTGGGGTCCTAGGATTAAGTTCTGCATCAGGCTCAACACAGGAATCCTGGTTCTCCCTCTGCTTATGTCTCTGCCTCTCTCTGTGCGTCTCTCATGAATAAATAAATAAGATCTATTTTTAAAAAGTATTCATCTGTATTAATTTTCTATTGCTGCATAGCTAATTATCATAAACTAACTGCTTGAATGACACATGTTTACTATCTGAGTTTTCATGGGTCAGAAGTCCAGATATGGTTTAACTGTGTCTAGTGCTTTGGGTCTTACCAGACTGCAATCAAGCAATGAGGGTTGTGCTTTTTACCTAAGACTTGAGATCTGTTTCCCAGCTTGCATGTTGTTGGAAGAATTAATTTCCTGTCAGCTGTAGAACTCATGACAGCTTGCTTATTTAAAGCTAGCACCAGAGATATCTCTGTCTTCAGAGAAGGCCTCTGCTCTCTTTCAGAGTTATCTTGGTAAGTCAATCCCACCCAAGATACTCTTCCATTTGGTTAACTGAAATCAAAATGATTAAAGATATTAATTATATCTGCAAAATCCTTTTATCTTTCCTATATAATGTGAATGACATCCCATTCTATTCTCATATTTTATTAGTTTGAAATAGGTTATAGCGATTTCAAGCAGAAGGTTTTCTACTAGAGTGTAATTCATTGAGCATCATCTTATAGTAAGTCTACTGCATTTTCTAACTCGCTCATTTTTTTTCTCCTCTGAGGGAGATAAGAAGTGAAATCAGCAACTAAGACTGAACTTTGGAAGGAGGTATTAAAAGTAGGAGGAAGGGATGCCTGGGTGGCTCAGTGGTTGAGCATCTGCCTTTGGCTCAGGTCCTGATCCCTGGATCCTGGGATTGAGTCCCGCATCAGCCTCCCTGCGGAGAGCCTGCTTCTCCCTCTGCCTATGTCTCTACCTCTCTCTGTGTGTCTCTCATGAATAAATAAAATCTTTAAAAATTTTTAAAAAATGAAAGTATGAGGAAAAGGAAGAGATTAGAAATAGTCACATGAAGGAGAAAAAGAGGCTGGGCCTGGATACTGTGTACTACTAGACCCACTTGAGATTGGTCATGAATTTAATGATAACATAGTCAGTATTATGTTGTGTTTTCCATCAGTTATCTTTGGCTATGTGAATTCTGTGGTGGAGTAGGCAAAGAGCTGAATTTTAACTCATGAGAGTAAGCAAAGTGGAAGGATGTCAGGTAGTTGATAACAGGAATTTGGATTGTTAATTAAAGATAAATTGATTTTGTATTCTCTGAAATGCATTAAATAGTGCTTTCCCCTAAGTGTGCATTTAAAAAAAAAGTTATTGAGTTTAAATTAATGGATTTGAACCTAGGATAGTACTGTAAATCCTGTGATTATTCATTATTTATTTGATACTTGTAATGGCCATCAGTTTCTTTACCTGCTGAGGAAAATCTAAAGGATTATCAGACTTGTCTTAAATGTTAATGCATTTGTAACACTTATTTATATCTTTGCATATACACACTTCAGTGCTTAATGGCTTCCCATGATAAAACACAATTTTTTTCTGCCTTTCATATGTTTTCTAACCTCAGAATAGTTTTAAAATACAGAAATAAGGAATATTAATAAAATTAAAACATCCCCCCCCAAAAATCTCAAATATATTTAGTCAATTTTATAAAATTGATGGTAAGGCCTGCCACTATACTTTGCATTCTAACTGAAATCAAATATTGTTACATATGAACTTTGAAGCATTTCCTCATCTTTGTATATGAAATCCTTGCCTAAACCTATTCTTTGTCTAAGTTCTAGAGATGGCCTTCTCAGAGTGCTAGTGGTGATTGGTTGTGTGGATTGGATTTCTCCAGGCAGATGTTTAAGTGAATCTTCCTACCCAGGAAAGCATACAATGTCATGATGCAGAGGGGTAAACAATAAGCATTTATTTATTAAGAAAACCAAAAAGAAAAAAAAAAAGAGAAAGAAAAGAAAAACCAGAACCATGAGCTGAAAGTGAGGAGAAATAGAATCTGAATAAGAATAGGAGAAAAATAAGGACATAGAAAGGTTCAAGGTATTCATAGGCCACTACTATCATTACTGAATATTAACTCTGTGTTTTTAAATTACATTAATACTTGAACTCTATTATGTAATGTCCAAATATTTTCCAGAAAAGCAAGTTTACATCCCCCAGACTGTTAATTTGGTATCAGTGATTTAGACACAAGACTCTGTAGCCTAGAGTATTCTAATTGCAAGGTCTTGAATCCATCTGGATATGAAATATCATCCTAATGCCCACAATCTATAAGTTTAATTTTTTGTCTAATATATATGACACTACACATTGTACCATGTTACTGTAGTTGATTTGCATGATTCTTGTGATAATCACAAAAACTATTAAAAAAACAAGGAAACTGATACCTTTTGCAATTTTTAACTTTTTTGATTTCTGAACAAAAGGCATAAAACTAACAGGGAAAAATGACATGGATGATGAAGTAATTGTCTTGTTTAAAAATCATGACACTAATGTTAAGGAAGGAAAAAGAGGAGGAGAAAGCATATCCACAGTGATTGCTTAAAAAAAAAAAGGCAGTAGAAAAAAATTATAGGCCAGAAACAGATTTCTTTTCTGCTCTAAGAATTATAATTTATATGATTTGAAACTGTAATTTTTTTAGATCAAGCACACTTGATCATTTTACTCATTTGTACTTTTTCTGCATCCTTGCCTGATACTTTTATCATTTAATTACCTTATCAATCACTTATCCCCTTTAGTTCTTAAGTACTACTAAAAATCATCTTCATAGTGTTAGAAAGCAAAATTGATTTGCTCTTCCTCCTCCTTTACTTTTTTTTTTTTTTTTTTACCAGCAAAGACTAAGCCCAGCATAGCTTAAAAGTATATATTAGATTTTAACAGAGTGGTTAAGTGTTTATTAAACTTTCACCTTTCTAGCTTGAAGGTGTAGGACTCTTGTAGAAGAAATATTTTTTTTTTGTAGAAGAAATATTAAAAGAACACAAAAGAAAATATATTGGAACAACCAGAAAAAACTGATCATGCCTCTAGTGAATTAGTTTCTTTACTACAGCTAAATCAAGGACAAGAGGATAGGAAAACTCAAGGCACACACACACACACACACACACACACATACACACACTTCTTTAATGGTTCCAGGAAAATCCAGGAAATTATTCCTCGTTGGTCTACTATGATGATTCACAATACGCAGATAAAAAAATCAAAGCAAGTAAGTTAAACACTTACTACATTTACCAACCAATGTGTTTTCAGTGGCTATATGATTTGATTTTTAAAGATGTATTTTGATGCTCTGGGCCAGAAAATTCCTGAAATATGCTGAAATCATTAGTTGACATCTATTAACAAATTAGGTAGCTCTACTTATTTTTAATACTTTTGTCCATTGACCTTTATTCTAAAGTTAAATGATCAAGCTACCCACCTTATTACATTATTAGAGCATTCTGATTTTGACTATATACTTACTTTTACCAGTTTATTTTACTATTTTCATGTTACTAATTAGCATCCTTTCATTTCAGCCTGAAGAATTTTTTTGAACATCTCTTGTAAGACAGGTCTAAGTAACAATGAACTACCTCAACTTTTGTCTGGGAAAATGTTTGTTTCATTTCTAAAGGACAGCTTTGCCAAGTAAAATACTCTTGGTTGGCAGGTGTTTTTTGTTTTTTGTTTTTCCTTTCAGGATTCTGAATATATCATTCCACTGTTTCATGGTCTGAATCCTTTCTACTGAGGAGTCTACCGATATCCTTACAGGATTTTCTTGTATATGAGGATTCTTTTTCTCTCCTGCTTTTAAAATTCTCTTTGTCCTTGATTTTCAACAAATTTATTTTATGTTTTGAAATGGATCTCTTTGAGCTAAATCTGTCAGAGGACTTTTGAGCTTCATAAACTTGGATGTCTCAATCTCTCCCCAGATTTGGGAAGTCCTCAGCCATTATTTCTTTAAGCTTTCTGCTCCATTTTCCCTCTCTTCTCTTCTGAGACATCTGTAGTGTGTAAATAGTTTCCTTTTTTTTTTAAGAACGTATAATGAGGTATATTCACACCACTGAATATCGCATTAACAGTAAAAATGAATGAACTGCAGGGCACAGCATAAATGGATCATACAGTGCTGAATGAAAAAGTGCCACAAAGGAGCATAAACAGAATGATGCCATTTACATAAAGTTGAAAGCAAACTAAAGTCTATTGAATACGGATGCATACAAGGGTGATAAAATTCCAAGTGAAAATAGGTAAGGAAGGATGACAACGATGACCCCTGCTGATCCCCAATCTTGTCATGACCTCAATTACCTTGGGTTGTTGGGGGGTGATTTGAAACCTACCCTCATTTGGGCCCCCCACCCAGAGGTTCGGATTTCACTATGTCTGCAGTGCTGGCCTTGGGCCTTCCCTTCCAAAGCTTCAACAGGAGGACAGAACTGAAGATGAAGATGCACCTCTAAGGTGAGGCAAGAGGGCTGTGATTGGGAGGGGCAAATTCATGGCCATTGGGGTGCTCGCAGTGGTTTCCTTGGCTGGTGTGGGAGTGCCACTGGTGTTAACTGTGTAAGTTACTGTACTATACATTTGTGTTACGCCCTAGCTGTAGAGATCAGTTCCCCTTTTTCTCCATAGCATACATGTAGGTGTTCCAGGGCCCACAGCTCACAGCCCTTACTTGGAGTTGCTTGTCTACAAAGTATTCCACACGGCAGGGCCGATCCAAGCTTGTTGTGTCCTTGTGGCCAAGCTGTCCATATTTACCCCAGCCCCAGGTGTAGAGCTCCCCCCTTCTGGTCACCACAGCTGTGTGCCAGGATCCACAGCTGGCCTTGACTGCATCTGCACCCAGGGGAAGATCCAGTAAAGCTGGGAATGGCTGAATAGCTATGAAGGGGGCCGGGGCTCCATCCCAGGCCTGCAGCTCCAGTCCAGCCCTGCACCCCACCCTGCGCTCAGCACCACGAGGAGCGAGGCCCACGCGTCCCTGCAGCTGCGTCTGGTCACAATTCACATAGATTTCTTCACTTTTATTAATTCTTTTTTTCTTCTCCTTTGACTAGATCATTTCAAATAACTATGTTCAAATTTAGATTCTTCTACTTGCTCAAATCTCCCATCAGTGATCTCTATTGTATTTCTTTCCATTTCCTTCATTATATACTTCATCTCCAGAATTTCTGATTGGTTCCTTCTTAATGATATCTATCTCTAATATACTTCTTATTTTGCTTGTATTTTATTTTCCTGATCTCATTTATTTGTCTGTGTTTTCTTGTAACTCACTGAGCTTCCTTAAACAGCTATTTTGAATTCTTTGTGAGGCAGATTGTATATCTCCATTGGGGTTGGTGCAGAAAAAAAAAAATAGTGTGTTTTTTATTGGTGGTGATGGTGTCATGCTTCCTTGATTTTTTATGTTCCTTCAAGTCCTCATTGCTATCTGCACATTTAAAGAAGCAGTTACTTTCTCTAGTCAATCTAGTTGCCTTTTGAAAAGAAATAGACTGTTAACTATTTTAGGGATTCTGAGATCTTTCTCAGATCTTTTCTGTGGATACACCTACTTCATATTATTGTTCCCTCTGGGGGTGAGGGTGGGGGAAATTCTTAATATTGTATGTTTTCTCTTGATCCTGAAAGGCCTAGCTGGGTGCTAAGGCAACCTCTCATTTGCTCTACCTAGAGTAGTGCTCAATGGTCACATTTGGGTGCTTTCTCCGAATTCTGCAGGATTGGGCCGGCACTCTACACATGCTTACTTAACGTCTGCAAAGTCTAACACTCACCATTCTTGAAGGCATGCACAGGAAGCCAGGCACAGTCTGGGTGTGTGGGTATATGTGAGGCACACAGAATGTGGAGAGTGCCCAAAGGTCACTTAGGGAGATCCACATTTGAGACATTCCCAGTGGCTCATGGGTTGGCTTTGTGATAAGGTTCACTAAGTGTTTGGCAGGATCCATGTTTCTTTGGTATGTTCTAAGCCCTGTCTGATGTTTTACATGACCCTTTGCACTCCTCAGTCAGGCAGCTTACCCTGTGCTTTGAATGAGGTAAGAAAGAAGTAGCCCTCTTAGGCAGCATTCCACAAAGCTGAGAATTCCACACACTCACTCACATGCCCTCTCTTTCTACCAAGGGAGAAATAACAGGCCTAGAGGGTTTCCCTAGATCCTGAGCTATGCTCTGAGGGAAGAGTGATGTGAGTAAAGTTAAATTCTTCATTTACCCTCTTTAATACATTCAGTATCATTTTTGTTGTTGTTGTTGTTGTTGTTCCACTAGTATTCTGAAACTTCTCCACCTGGACTCCTAGACTTCCACAGAATTATTCTGATCCATGGATGTTTATCAAAATCAGTGTTTTTTTGGGGGGGAGGAAATGGCAGAAAACTAATCTACCATGTTGCTTATGTACTATTGGATCAGCTGTATTGCTTAATAGCAGTTACATAACATGACAACTTAAATATATAAAATATTTAATTACTTATCTTTTGAGAGGTAGCGAGGCAATTATAATTTTATGTTATGACATATATTTTACTTTATATCATTAAAGTATCCCTAGAACTGGAATTTCTGGATTTAAACATATTAACAAATATATCCAGATAGCTCTCATAAAAGTTCCACGACTCTATACCCCAGTTTGTAATATTAAGGGCTTTGTTTAATATTACATAACATTTTATGCTTTATCAGACTAATAAAAAATATATCTCAGGGTGCATAGGTGGCTCTGTTGGCTAAGTGTTGGACCCTTGATTTCAGCTTAGGTCATGATCTCAGAGTCATGAGATCGAGCTCCACATTAGGTTCACACTGGGTATGGAGCCTGCTTAAGATTCTCTCTCTCTCTCTCACTCTCCTTCTGTCAACCCCCTCACACATGTGCTCTTTTTCTCTCTCAAAAAAAAAAATAATAAAATGTTATTAAAAAGTATATCTCATTTTCATTTTACTTTAAATTTCTTTTAATTTAATTTTACTGAACAACTACTTATATATGTATATGCAATATTTGGTTTTCTTCTGGGAATTGTTTACTTGTCAGTTAGATGCCATGACAGGGAATAGACAGGTAAGGAAGACTGGCCTGTGCTCAAGGAGTTTGTACCAGTGGGTCAAAAATTGATAGAGCAATTATAATAAATGGTAATAAATAGTGTGCTATGAGAAGGACATGCATGAACAATTCAGAAAAGTCTTCCAGTAAGTAATGATTAAGTGAAAAATCTAATGAATGAGTAGGAAAAACCCAAGGAAAGAACAAGAATTTTCAGACACATATGCATCTAAAAGATATAGAGTTAAGTTGAGAAAAAAAAAACTATTCAGAAATGTCAATGTGATGAGACGAGAGTCAAAGAAGAATAACAGTTGAGGCCACAGAGAGGTCAGGTCACAAAGAGATTTGTTTGCTATGTTAAAGAATTTGAATTTGCCCTTGGCCGGGGAATTTACTTTAGGGGTTCAGAACTTCACTGCTTCAATTTTGAAACCTTATCCTTACTACCATGTGGAGAATGGTGTGGTTAGGGATGGGATGGGCTCAGGGATAATTCAAGAAATACCCTGTGGTCTTGAATTGGACCATATTGCAGACATTAAAATATTATTCTCAAAATATGTCCAATATCATGTATGTTAGTTATTTGCATATTGTCTTTATGAACTTGTGATATTGGAATTGGGGTCTTCAAAATATGTTTTTAGATTTTCTTACCAGTTCACTTCTTGTTAAGTTATATCAGTAGAAAAGCTAGAAACTATTTGAACAGTAGGAAACTGGAAAAGTGCTTCCTTTCTTTTTTCATTTTCTTCCAGTGTTGATGCAGCAGCAAAGTCAGTCCTAACTTATCAATTTCTTTAGCACTTCCTGGCCCAACTATAAGGTATTCTTTCAGAGATCTGAGAAACATCCATCTAGAAGCTTCTTTTCTGAGCTATTAGGTATTTTCCTTTGGTTCCTCTAGACTTAGGATAGTAGTAGACTCATAGATACCATTTGAGTTAATATAGCATCCTCAAAGAAAATCTTTAAATACCTGTGTAACCAATTATCAGTGTAATAATATCCACCACTTAAAATGGGTAATGTAGTTACTAATTTCGAGGCTATCAATTACTCTTGTAATCTTTGCTTTCTGTCTCTTCATTTTTGGATTCTAATGATTTTAATTACTGCTTTAGAATCACTGGATTGAGGTGATTAATCTCATTTTTCAAGGGGGAGTTTGTTAATGATACATAATTGGGACAGAAAGAACTTTGTCTTAAATTCAAGGGTATTTCTGGTGAATTTTTTCAACTTCCATCTAATGGTAAAAATTAATGAAAAGGCAACTAAATAAAGGGTACATAGATAGGCAAGAGAACAATGAAGTCATAAGTTACAACTACAGCCTTGGGACAAGTTACAAAAATACAGAGACAAACTGCCACTTTGTCATTTGATTATTACATACTTACAAACTCTGGCTAAAGTTTTTCTTTCTTCTTCATTTCTCTCGTTATTTTATATAATGATTGTTGTTAGTAACTTTTAAATTGAGTACTTAGGTAGTAACCTATGTTCAGGTGGATTTATGTTCAAATGAAAATTGGATTAATAGCATTCCAGAGATGATACACTGAACACAGTGACTGGTAGACTTTGCATCTAACATTTTTTAAAAGATGGAAAAAATTGCCATCTAAATTAAGAATTGTACCTTATTAGGAGAAAGCATTGAGTTGTTACTGCTCAATGCAGTAACATTGAGGTGTTCCATAAAGTTTAAATATGTTTACAGGAAAATATATTCAGGATGTATATTTTGTAGATGTATATTTAGAAAGTATATTTAATAGAAGGATGCTGAGTAATCCAAGGGGTGGATTGTGGTGACTATTTTTCTCTCAGCAGCAAATTTACCTTTCTATATTCTCTTCTGTTCTCTTAGATCTGAAAAGCAGACCTCCTGACATCTGAGTTTCTACTATATTCCATTAATGGGAAGCATTAGAGGGAGATTTATTAGCACATAGGGCTGATACAAAACCTCATTCTGTTTGTAGTTACTATTAACACCACATCAAGAACAAAGGTTATCTCCATTCCCAACTGGTCCAAGTACCAACCATCCAACCTCTAATCACCAGGAGGATTGAGTTCCCTCAGCCAAGCTTCAGTTGTATTGTGGTCCCTTCTTTGAGCTCCTAGGTTCTAGGTCACACTTACTACCTTTGGTTCCCTCTATCATAGGAAGGGCAGGTACTACCTGGAGTGACTAATACCTGAATTTCATCAGCATCCTGAAGTTTTCTAAAATCTGGCTAACCAATTCCTTATTTGCAATACTTAGCATGGTTTCTATTTTATTTTATTAGAATGTAATTGATACAGAATGAAAAAGATCTGCCCCCTTCCCCCACACAAAAATTACTTCTCATATTAAGTATGTACATATATATATAATTCACTGTAAATACATAAAAGTATGCATTTTAAAGATATATTGATTTATTTGAGAGAGAGAGAGAACATGAATGGGGAGAAAGGCAGAGGGAGAGGGAGAGAAATCCTCAAGCAGACTCTCCACTGGGCAAGGGGCCTGACATGGAGCTGTATCCCAGGACCCTGAGATCATGACCTAAGCTGAAATCAAGAACTGGCTTTCAACTGACAGCCATCCAGATGCCCCCCAAATATGTATTTTTAAATATTATATCTGAATAGTGAAATTTTAGATGATTTTTATTATTGTATTTCCCAATATTTTCTAAATTTTCTGAATAAAACATCATTACTTCTACAGTAAGTATAAAATTAAAATGGAGGTAATGTCATATTATATGTTGGGAAGCAAAGTAGTCACTGTTTTTGGGGCCTGGACATAATAGATCATTATTTCACAAAATATAGTCTATGGATCACTTGTACTAGAATCATCTGGGATGCCATTAAAAAAAAAAAAAAGGAACAGAAAGAAAAAGAAAAAAAAATCTTTAGTTTCTCTGCAGTGTCTTTGGATTAGTGTTAAGAATCTGAATTTCAGCAAGGGTCCCAGGTGATTCTTATGCATATATTGACTTTGAGATCAACCTCCCAAGGGTTGCTTATTTCCTCCTAAGCAAACACTGTTATCCTCACAAGACACATCTAACTGTAGACCTGACATTTTAAGGAAAAAAAGAAACAGTACAATAAATGTATTACCTCCATTTAAGCCATCTGTCACTTTTTTGGATGTTCATCCCCTTCATAAAACCTACTGTGTGATATGCATGTCACACTGACTGCTGCCATATGAGACACTGTTCTTTAATCCCTCCATGGATTTTAGTTCCAATGGTTGAATTATTTGCATGCTAAGAGACAGGTTTTTTTTTAATTTTCATTAACGATTGTGGCATTATAAATACATAAATAAGTAAAATAGGACTGTAAAATGATTTGTTACTATGAAAATGAAGTTGAATATTTGAGGAAAGCTATATAAAGTTGAGTGCTACCAAGTCAGAAATGGGAAAGGCACCCAAAAAGAGTAAGTAGAGGAATTTTATCATTCTAAAATACAGAATGGTATTGAAGTTTGCTTCATTAAGTCCCTTTAAATTCCTGTTCTATGTTAAAAAACAAACTGGAGGGATCCCTGAGTGGCTCTGCGGTTTAGCGCCTGCCTGGAATCCCAGGATCAAGTCCCACATTGGGCTCCCTGCATGGAGCGTGCTTCTCCCTCTGCCTGTGTCTCTGCCTCTCTCACTCTCTGTGTCTCTCATGAATAAATAAATAAAATCTTTAAGAAAAAAACAAACTTGATGTTATAGAATATATATTATGACTGTTTATAGAAAAAAACATGGTATGAAATCCAAATGCTGGATCATAGTAAAAGAAAAGTTCTGGATTCTTATCTCAAAATATTAGAGAACAAAAGTATCTTCTTTGAGATTCACTTTTTCTGGTTAGTTGACCAAATACATATACAGACCAGAAAGCACGTGGTAAAGTTTTGTAATATTTTCAAAATGATTTCAGTACTGATTAAAATCCCTTAGAGGAGATATAGAGGCTTCTTGTCTGAATTTGGATCAGGGATAAATCAAGATATCAGTTTTAGCCTGATTAGACATAGAGAATAGAGGTAGTATCATACTCTAAGACATATTTTACTCTAGTTTAAAATTAAATTTCAGAAGTAAATTGCATGACTATTGGAAGACAAGCAAGCAAGCACTTCTTTTAATTTATCTATCTGATTTCAAGAATAGAAATCTAGCTTCCTAAAAATGCAAAGGTTCTTAGAGATCAACTTTCAATTTAATACAGATTACTTCTTTTATTCCTTATGAAACAATAGTATGTTAGCATTTTCATTGTCAAGTATTTCAGTACTTCATAATGCACTTCACACAACATTTTTCAGAAAATTGGAAGGTTTAATCTCTTCTTTTAAAAATTATATTCTGAGAATTGGGTAAAATGGACCATTTATTATTTAAATATTATATAAGTGTTTTCAGAGTTAAAAATTAGTAGAATATTGTTGATTTTGGTAGGTTTGCTGGCACTGTTGTACAATTAGCATTGGGATTTTAAATTAGAGAGTATATCTAAGAAAGGGACAGGGATTTCCTAATCAAGATTCATACGTCTAGGTAAAAAAAAAAAAAAAAAAAAACACACACAGCATAATTTGCAAACATATTAAAAGAAATACAATAATTAGGAAATTCCTGTTGTGTCATGAATATTTTAGGAACTTAGTGAATCACTTTTTTTAATTTTTTTTTTTTTTAGTGAATCACTTTTGATTTTTGTTTTTGAAATTGTTTTACACCATTCACCAAAATGGGACTTTCTAAAAATCGTTTAAGCTAGAAAGTATAATGTCCTGTGAATAGTGGAGTAAGGAGTCTTGGGGACATGATAAGGGGGAAGGGAGGAGACATGAAAGGAAAGCTTTCATTTAAAGAAGCTAAAAAAGAAGGAAGGTGGGCAGGAATAATGATATTTTAAAGAGAGAAACACCAATGAAAAAAGTGTCAACTCTACAACAAATAATCAAAATTTAAATAAAAGAAGGTAAGAATGTAGTAAAAATGGACCTTCAATTCAAATGTAGCCACATGTAAATTTTACTAAGAACAACTACTTATAAAATAAGTTGGATAATCAATAAAGGATTTTTTTAAGAATATTGGAAACTCTAATAGCTGGTAAATTATTTGTAATTATGCTGAATGTGTAATTGCCAGTGACACTGATGCTTATTGTATTTTATTTCCAAAATATTCCTAATTTAAATTGAATATAACATTATTCATCCAGTATATATCAACTGAAAATATCCATTTACTTTCCAGTTATGACAGGACAATGAAAATGCATGTGGGAATACACCGATGTCCTGAAAACTCATAGTTTTTTCAGAATAACAAAAATAATAGATGAATTTACATTTTGAATGTTTTGAATTGCCTTTCTGTTCAACATTATTTTGTTGTAGTCCAAGAGTACAAAATTGACAATTTCAGTGTAATATATACTAATTTTCTGTTGACTAAATTATATTAAGCAAAGCATATCATTCCCAAATATGCTTCTGAACATCAGAACTGTAGTATTTTTTTACTGCTTTCTGGTTTTTGTTGTATTTAATTGTATATAAACAAACAATTTCTTTATAAAATTTGAAAAAAAAAGCTATTTCTCTATAAAATGAAAGAGTATTATAATTCAATTATCAACAAATTTACCGCAAACTATATAATCAAATAAATATTGTCCCTTTCAAAACTTAGGAATACATGAATAAAAGAGTTGTGGCTTATATTTTGCCATTATTATAATAATCTAGCTAGGGTTTTAAATACCATTCGGGGTTCTGGAATTATTTTTAAGGTTTAAAGTATATTTTAAGTATAGACAAAAATGAGAGGCCTTTATGCTTTGACAATGGCTTTGATTTTCAGGAACCAAACATCATAACTATCTAAACCTGAAAAAGCAATGGTTAATTAAAGTGGTTAATAATTTTGCCAAAGCAATGTACAATTATAAGATTATGAGATATGTATTAGACACTAAATTTATCTGTAAAGATTTATAAAACTGTTTTGAGATACAGTTGCATACAATAAGATACATTTATTAAAAACAGTTTGCTATTTTATTGATGAATCTTATAACATTTAAATGTGTTAATTGCTGATTTGTTAATAACTCAAAGGGAGATTAGCTTTTTAATATCTTAATTATGTTTCAAGATATTATGGCTGTATCTTGACCATGGTGAATCAAATTTTGGAATAAACATTTGATGAGTGCAGACCAAAAATCCAATTTACTCTTCCTTTGCCAGCCCATTATCTCAGCACAGGGTGTTGCCTAAAGGAGAGAAGGCATCATTTTCTGGTTAGTGTTGTGTCACTGTCTGGGGTAGTTGTAGTTCTTCTGCCACCACTGACAATCACTATTTTTTTTCACACATATTTTGTATTCCGTTATCTCCATTAGCAATTAAATAAATAAAACACACTCTAAATTTTAAAAATTATAAAAGAAAACATGCTAAGGTATTTGTATTTTTCAAGATCTCATTTTCATATCGCTATAGTTTATTCTATTATTGTATTGCTTTTTTTAAATAGGGATCAGTTCCAAGATTGAGAGTAATATGGGATAGTAACATAAATTTTACAATTATTTGGATATGGAAAGTACATGGAAACCAGTGCTTAGAAGGTAAGACAGGGGCACTGTTTTTCATTCCTTCTTTTCCCATTTTGCCATATCTTCACAAGCTAGTATTCAGATTACAAGTTTAAAATACATGAGATATTTACGGTTGTGGCTGATGGCACAACTTTTGACAATGTGTGATTTTTCTGAATAATAGCTATTCTAAATTTTTTTCTGTACTGCAGAAGTAGCTTAACAGGGTCTTATAGAACCTAAGTGTCAAAAACACTGGGGATCCCTGGGTAGCTCAGTGGTTTAGCGCCTGACTTCGGCCCAAGGCGTGATCCTGGAGTCCTCTAATCGAGTCCCCAAATCAAGTCACGGAATCAAGTCCCCCGGATCGAGTCCCGCATTGGGCTCCCATGGAGCCTGCTTCTGCCTCTGCCTGTGTCTCTGCCTCTCTCAGTGTGTGTCTTTCATGAATAAATAAATAAAATCTGAAAAAAAAAAAAAAACCCTTCATAATCTGTAGCTGAATCCTTCCTCTGCCTCCTTGGGTGAGCTACTCTGGGACCTGTGTTTCCTCTTTTATGAAAACAAACAAACAAAAAAAAAACTTTTATGAAAAAAAAATACCCTCAAGACAGATTTTACTGTTAAATGGGAAAGCATCACCCACATTGAAGATTTCCAATCAATGTTAATCCATATCTCCCATAGGAGAGACTCAAAAGGACGTCTTAATGAAAATTTTATTTCACCCGCTGCTTCTGTTAATTCAAAAATATTAATTTGGCACCTCCTATGTTCTGGGCACTGTCTTAGGGACAACAGTTACCTTAGTGAATGAAGGACTGTATAAATCCTTACACCTAAGGGTCTTATATTTTAGAAGAGAGACGGATAAATATTTATTCCCCCTAGACAATCATACATCTATAGAGAAAAATGAACCATATAAGAGGCATATGGACTGACAGGGAGAGAGGTGAACATTTAAATAAAGTGCATCAGAAAAGACTTCCTGAGAGGAAAGGTTTTAAGGAAATACCTGAAAGATTACATCTGAAAGCAGTTGACATAAGCCATGGTAATATCTAAGGAATGACTATTTCCAGCAGAGGGAACAACAAATACTAAGGTTCTAGAGGTAGCATATTGGCAAATTAGATGAACAGCAAGAAAGCTAGTATGGCTGGACCAGGGTGAGGAAGGGTGAGAATGACAAGCAGTCAGGGCAAAGTTGTTGGAAGACATGCAGACCTTCAAAAATCATTGTAAGAACTTTAGCTTTACTCCACTGGTGTGAAATCATCCAAGGGTTCAGAGAATCGGAGTAAAAACTTGGTTCAACGCATAGAATATGAAAAGGATAGAGCTGTGCCTTGCTATAAAGTCCAGGTTAGTAACAACAACAACAAAAAGTTGAAGAAACATTTGCAATATAGAGTGCTATGAAACATGATAGCAAGGATGAGTAGGAATCCTCCATATCCAAGTGTGCGGTTTCTGGCTTCTTGAAGTTACAGTGTTGCCTTGGTAAACAAAAGTCACATCTTAGGACGCCTGGGTGGCTCATTGGTTAAGCATCTGCCTTTGGTTCCGGGCTTGATCCTGGAGTCCTGGGATTGAGTCATCAGGCTCCCTGCTTGGAGCCTGCTTCTCTTTCTGCCTATGTCTCTGTCTCTGTCTCTGTCTCTCTCTCTCTCTCATGAATAAATAAAATCTTTTTTTTTTTTTTAAGTCACATCTCACACTGGGAATATTCACTAAGAAAGTGATTAGTAAAAAAAAATGAGCTCAATTCAAATATTCTGTTCCGTCTATTTTCTATCTAGAGGCAGTCACTAACCAAGCAGAAACGATGCTTACTAAAGCACTGGGACAGAGTCATGGAGACTCTCTGCTATGCCAGGTATTTCTCCTCTAGTTTTTGCATTAAGAGGAAGTTTGGGGGGGGTCCCAGAGTAGTGTTAGGCTAGTGAAGGCAGCAGCACCCAACATACTTTGGGTTGAGATTTTGAGGTATGGATGTATCCCAATAATTCAACAACTTATATGGCCACAACAGTGTTTACTGGCTATCAGCCCTGCTTCAAATGCCAAACATTTCCCCCATTACATCAAAGTCTTTATTCTTTGTTGGTCAGTCTTTTTACTGGTCGTTGGCTATTTTAAACATCTAAAAACAATTCAAGCACAATGGCATGTGATTGCAAAGTGAAACTACAAATCTTATAAAATGTGTACATTTCATGAAATTTCTGAAAGTGATGTTGAAGAACTACATTAATTACTCGTAATGACTAACTTCATGAATCACTGGTAACAATTAATGCAGTTAAATATAGTTAATATAGATCATGCATATTAATGTGGTTAAAAATACTACTGTGCTTTTTGGTGGAGAACAAAATTTTAAAAAGAAAATCAACAAGGTTTAAAGATGGGCTTTTCAAATAACTTGATTTGACAAGGCACACTTTAGAGAAAATTGACTTGATTTATGTTTTTTAAGTGTTTATTTAAATTCCAGTTAATTAGCATAAAGTGTAATATTAGTTTCAGGTGTACAATATCATGATTCAGCACTTCCATACAGCACTAGTGCTCTTCACATGTAAACTCCTTAATTCCCATCACCTTTGTAACCCATCCCCCCACTTCTGTCCTCTCTAGTAACCATCAGTTTGTTCTCTATAGTTAAAAGTCTGTTTCTTGGTTTGCCTCTCTCTCTCTTTTTTCCCCCTTTGCTTATTTGTTTTGTTTATTAAATTCCATGAGTGCACTTAATTTATTTTTATGATGATGTTACAAAACTTGGGTTATCTTTGTAATTATGATAGGTGATCATTATAATAATGTTTCAAAGTTAGATTTCCTTTATTAGAAAAGTTAGATATGAAGTCAAAACTAATTTCTTTTTTCTTTTTTTTAATTTATTTATTCATGAGAGACACACACACACACAGAGGCAGAGACACAGGCAGAGGGAGAAGCAGGCTCTATGCAGGGAGCCTGACATGGGACTCGATCCCGGGTCTCCAGGATCATACCCCAGGCTGAAGGTGGTGCTAAACCGCTGAGCCACCAGGGCTGCCCCAAAACTAATTTCTTTATTGTCATTTATTTCATTATTTGTTTATCTTAAGTAAAGGAATATAGCTATATAAGTTAATTGTATTAAATATCAAGAAAAATAGGCATGCATAGTTTTAAAGTTTGTATTCCAAGATAAATGTCTTCCGAAACCATTTTTCAGTAGTTCCTATAATCTTTATATTAACATTTTTATTAACTTTTTATAGAAGTATGACATGCAAAGAATACAGATATATAACTGTAGAAATCAATTAAATTATATAATATTTTCTGCAATTTTTAACATTTTTTGAAATGAATTTAGGTGGTTGTAGAGTTTATTATTAAATTCCATAAGAGAGATACCAACACCAGACTTGAGGATTGTCAGAGAACTTCCCGGAAATCATAGAATCTAGAAAAGGAAGAATAAATTTGAGAATTAGTTATATATAATGCAGGTGCCACTCTTCCTCCAGTTTAATGACCTTGCTTCTCTCCCCTTTCAACCATGGGCCTGTCATATATCCACAATTCGTGGGGTGTGAAACTGATAGACCAAAAGTCCCTTCACTGCCATGGTACTTACCATGGGTCCTTACCACTCTGCAGGACACTCAGTGGGAGCTGAACTCGGGGCAAGTTGCAACTCCAGTAATATCCATACATTTTGTTTTCCTCCTCAACTTCACCAATAGTCATATAGGCACACCGGGGTTGTAGGAACCCATGTTTAGGGTAAGCGAGTGCATGCACAACTGTCCCTCTAGGGGCACCTGGGTGGCTCAGTGGTGAATTATCTGTCTTTGGCTCAGGTTATGATCCTGAGTCCCACATCAGGTTCCCCACCCAGAGCCTGCGTCTCCCTATGCCTATATCTCTGCCTCTCTCTCTATGTCTCTCACGAATAAATAAATAAAATATTAAAAAAAAAAAAGAAAGAAAACTGTCCCTCTATTTCAGGCTACACAGGCTCTCTTTTTATAACCATATTGTGAGATTGGGGGTGTTAGTCACTGGCAAGTAAGGATGACAGAGCTAATGATAACCCATCTTACTAGCTATAATCCATCTTACTAGCTATGGAATATACCATAACACACCTTGGGAAACAGTGCACAAGATCATTCATTCCTTCTTTAGTACCTCAAAGTGCCAACCCATTATTCAGGTTCAATTCCACTTTTAGATCATCTGAATTTGTGATATTCCAGTGCATTTTGTAGAGACAGTGGTAGTTAACAGTATAGGTTTTGGGGCCAGACAGCCTGGGTTTTAATTTGTTACACTCAAACATATCACTGTACTATTACACAAGTTACTTAACCTATGCTTTTGTCTCTTCATCTATAAAATGAAGATAATATCAGTGTCTGCATTATAGGTTATTATGAATTCAATTAATTACTATATATGTGTATTACATACATAATTTTTAAATGTCTATCAGATATCACATGCTTAATTGAGTTTAACTGTTATATGAGTAAATAGCTAATTTTTTGAGACTCCATTTTCTTAACAACAAAAATAGCTAATTTTCTGAGACTCAATTTTCTTATCAACAAAATTAAAATACTAATATCTACTTTGCTGTGAATTTTATTTATTTATTTTTTTAATTTTTTTAAATTTTTATTTATGATAGAGAGAGAGAGAGGCAGAGACACAGGCAGAGGGAGAAGCAGGCTCCATGCACCGGGAGCCCGATGTGGGATTCGATCCCGGGTCTCCAGGATCGCGCCCTGGGCCAAAGGCAGGCGCCAAACTGCTGCGCCACCCAGGGATCCCTGCTGTGAATTTTAAACTAAATATATTAATGTTGGTAAAATTTAAGATGTTGGTTAGTGCAGGTAAAAGTGTCTGGAACACATTTGACTTGAGTGAAAATTCAGAGCTATGTCTCTCATTCAGTAATGTTAAGTAATGTTTCCTTTGAATCCTAGTTGCCATTTTAGGGAGTAGATAGAGAGTGGCAGAGTGATAAATAGCCATTATAGGGAGTTGAACTGATTGTCCAAAAGGTTATGAAATAATTAGAGAAAAATATTTTAAGTTGAACATGAATAAGACACCTTTAATTGGCAAATCAAATGTAAATTCCTTCCATCTAATCTGTAGGACAGGTGTTTAAAAAGAATTGTAATAACAGATAGACATAACTCTAAAACTTTGCTCCCCTTAATTGTAACATGTAAACTTTGATTTTCCTGTTAGAACAATACTTAAGGAACTGATAAATTTCTAAATGCAAACATTCCTTGTGCTTTTTTTTTTTCTTTTTTCTTAAACGATATATAATAGTGATGTTCTTTAACAATTCAACAGTATAACTTACTTGGTTTTTATCTCTGGAAGTGTGAATTTCTATTAGCAAGTTCCTTGAAAACATGAACAAAAAGCTATGTAACAGTTGTAGGCTAGCAGAATTTTTATTCCTTTTTATTCTTCCCTGGTTTTATGGTGCCATATGATTTTCATTTCCAATTGCAAGAACCTTTCTAAGGTTAAGGTTACATGCTTGACACTTAGCAAAATGTTTGTTTCCCAGTCATTTTGTTGTTGTTGTTATTTGGTTAAATACTTCAGTCTGCTGGTATTTTTACACTCTGCAAGGGACATAGTGAATCTATATGTGATAACTTTTAGGCTCAAACATACAGACAGCATCCATAAAAGGATGTAATGTCATCTGTAAATTAAGCAGCAATTGGCCTCAGCCGTTACTTATTTAAGTATAGCATTTTGTCATTCTCTTTTATACTAAAAGATGTTCATATGCTTATAATTGACATAAAGGTTTAATTTGTGCTGATTATAGTGCAATAAGAAAAGCAATACATAGATACTGATTTTTTTTAATTGGACTATGAACTTTGCTTAGTTACAAATATAGGGAGTTGCTGAGATTACAAAATTCCCTCTGATAGAAAAGAATTATTTCTTTGTGCTCCACTAAATTTCTTACAGTATTCATTAGGAAGAATTATACTTCATTTAAATAAGGTGGTCCTTCTAAAGAAATAATCAATTCATTGGTTATATCACACCCAACACTGGAAATTACAAAGATTCTACTATTATAAAGAGGACCATATTTATTTTCTTTTGTTTTTATTTTTATTTTTACCAAATTTCTCCCTGAAATTTGTATTAATGACCTAGTATAGTTTCTAGGAGCTATTGTCTGTAAAGCTTAAAAGGTGTTTTGAAATGTATGCGAAAAAAAAAAGGCAACAGGGGAGTTTTTCCTTTACTCCTATCAAACTTGAAGGAAAAGAAAGGTTAAGACCCAATAGAAAGACTGCTGGAATTTGATTGTTGAGGCTGTAGTCTATACTGTAGGAAAAAATACAGTCCAGTGCAAAAAGCATTTGAATAGTCAGAGACAGGGAATTAAAGGGGTATCCACTCTGCCTGCCATCCTCTAGCCATGTGACCTTTGTTGAGTTCATCAAACTCAGGTTCAGTTTTCTCATCTGTAGGATGCTCTGCCTACCTTTAGGACATCCTCTGATTCTTTAATACAATAAATCAAAATGAAATAAAAATATTAGAGGAGAGAGAATTGTCTCTATTCAATGATTAAAACACAGCACTTCCCACAAATGTACTGTATTTTTTTCCTATCCAGTGGTATCCTTTTCTTTTTGCATTTTGATCTTCCTAAAGACATTGACTGATTGGGTATAAATATTCTGTTAGTTTAAGGAATTTCAGAAACACAACAATCTAGGGCATTGATACATATGGGGACTTAAAATCCCAAAATAAATTTAATAGTTCACCCTCAAACCAAGAAGAAAGTTACCTTTTGAGTTTGAAAAACCCTTCAAACTCATTTGGTTAATAGGAAAGTACATATTGTAATACAGTATTAAGACTATAGCAATATTTTTATTACAAATTTATTGGAAGCTAGAAGTATATTTTTTAAAAATATACCTAAAATACTGTCCCATATCTCATTTGAGTAGACCAGGAATCACATAATAAGTTGGATTACCAAAAAAAATTGCATTATCTTTATGCTTGCATGTAAAGTTAAGACTACGTGTAAAATACTACCAAGAGTAGAATATTCTTTAAAAAATGCTCTTCATAAAAATAATCATTTTTCATAAGATACTATATGGTCTACTGTTAAAGAAATTTCATTGCATTTATCATCCTAAACATATTAAGAGAGAGGGGGAAGATAAGTATATTTTATTAAAATTTTTGACAATGAAAATGTTTTAAATCAGAAAATCCAATTAATCATAATGCTAAAATTCCTAGAGAACTCTAACAACGTGAAAAAATAATACATTGTAGGGAGTAGTTCTGGCTTTCATTATAGATATTTTGTCTTTCTTTTTCTCACACTATCCCATATCCACAAAAGTTTCTACCATGTGGTACCTATTTATTTAATGCATTATTTTATTTAATGTTTAGCAATATTGTTATAGCCAGGGCTCAATAAATATTTCTTGAGTGAATCAGTAAATGAAAAGTAGGATTTTATATTGTTTATAATTTTAGGTTCAGTTTTGTTTTACATTTACTAAAATAAAAAACCTCTGAGTGTCCTAGGTTTGATATTCTCTGGTTCTTATATCTCTAATTTTAAAGATTTACCTTCCAAAACTTTTTTATTGTAAGTATTGCTAGTATTGCTTCAGGAAAACACATTCTCAAATAGTTAGTTCCTCATACAGATTTTTTTTTTTTAGAGATTTCATTCATTTATTTATTTGAGAGACACAGAGAGAGAGAGAGAGAGAGAGAATGAACAGGGAGGATGGGCAGAGGTGGAGAGGGAGAGAAAAAGAAAGAGTAGACTCCCCGCTGAGCAGGGAGCCCAATGAGGAGCTCATCCCAGGACCTGGAGATCATGACCTGAGTCCAAGGCAGACGCTTAACTGACTGAGCCACCCAGGCACCCCTCTCATACAGATTCTGAAATGCTCTCACCTTCATGTAAATTATAATCATCATTATTCTTTTTAACATCAAGAGTCTTTTGGTTCTTCTACTAAAATGCAATTATTCTGGCAGAGAATTAAATAATATGTAATAATCTGGGATCTGTTTTATATACATAAATTGGATTTATGTATGGATATATATATATATATATGTATATATATATATAGCATTGAATGCTATTTAATATCCTTGTGCTCTGAAAGGAAAGGCAATTTTATAAATCTAAAAGATAAATCAATAAACAGCAAATGCTATGTAAAGTAGTCAACTAACAGATTGAGCAAATGTGTGCATATTAGTACAACCATTTTACTGTAATACATACTAGTCATTGATATACAAGGAATCATACTCTTAATGACTTAGCTGCAGGTAGAGTGCAAATTAGAAGGTTTTGAAAGATTCATTAACCATTTGACCTATTAAGTAACTTTTAGTTCATTAAAGAAATTAGTATAAGTTGATAAGGGTGTGTGTGTGTGTGTGTGTGTGTGTATCTTGTGAGAAACAGATCTACATCACTTTGTCTTCATTACTTTAAGAAACTGGAATGCTATTCCCGAGAGGTGCAACTTCAGCTGCATTAAGTCCACAGAAATCCTTGAATAGTTACTTACATAGATTCTGTAGGCTCACAATAGAGTCAGAGCATGAACCTGAGAAAATCCAGTATTCTGATAACTCCCTCCTTTCCTTTCTTATTTCTAAATCCCATGTCCTCTGGTCTGTTTTGGTCTTCCTCAATTCTGCCAAGCAAAAAATCCAATTGACATAATGAAATCAGAGTTAGATTCTATTTCTTAATCTATTCTATTTCTTAATCTCTAGTCACTTGCCATGTGACTTTGTACAGTTACTAAATTTCTCTAATCTTAATTTTTTCATAAGTAAAGGTTAAGTTTATTTATTAATATATTTGTGAATCTTTTAAAAAATATTTATTTATTTATTCATGAGAGACACAGAGAAAGAGAGAGGCAGAGACATAGGCAGAGGGAGAAGCAGGCTCCATGCAGGGAGCCCAATGTGGGACTTGATCCTGGGACTCCAGGATCACGCCCTGAGCCTAAGGCAGACGCTCAATCGCTGTCCCTATAGTTAGTTGTGAATCTTAAACTCTATAAAGTACATGGCACATAGTAGACACATAATAAATGTTTTGGACCTTTCCATCATACCACATTTCATACTTACTTCTTTTGTGATATTTACTGTACTGTATTATTATATAGTTATGTAACTGCATTTTGTTATAATGTTATTTTGTAACCAAATAGATTCTGTTATAATCTTTGAATCTTCAATGTTTAGGGATAGCATACATAGCTAATCTCTCTATATATATGTATTACTTTCTCTCTCTCCCTCTCTTTTTCTATATACACACACAAACATGTGTTGCTCTTGTTGAATGGATAAGTGATAGCAATTGATTGGCAAACTCAGAAAGTAAAGTTTCTCATGGAGCAATTAAACCATTAAATGAAATACTGCATTAGAAACATGCCTAGCATACTAAGTACTCAAAAAATTTTTAGCTATGTTATTATTATAAAATGATCTCTGATAAATAAAGTTCTAAGGGAAACTCAGAGAAGATTACTTTTGTGCATTGGACAAGAAATCACAAAATGGTCAAAATATAATCTGAGTTCTTAAGGATCAGTAAAAATTTACCAGGTCCTATTTCATGTACCTGGATATAAATCACAGTTTTTAAGCATATGTAATTGCAAGTGACAAATAGTAGGCATCTATTTGTGCAATTAATATTTAACACATTGAAAGTAATAAAATATAGATGGTTTTTGATAAAACTGGGAGATATTTTGTCACTGGATAGTAAACATGCTTCCTAACTTAGGATAACATATTAATTCAACATACTTAAATTACGAGATAGAGAATCTAAAATAGCATACTTAAAAGTTTAATTTTAATTTTCATTTTCTTATACAACTCATTCTTTAATTCCGGTAGCCCTTCAAAAATCATATCAAGTCACCTATCAAACACTCCATCACTAATTTTCTTCAATATGCAAACAAACTCTCAAAACTGATGAGATAACATAAGAAACTTTTATGGTAGCAAAGCATGGATGTATACTCTGTGAAATGTGAAAGAAAGTTGTCCTTATTATATCCTAAAACAGATTGGAAAAGATTTACCCTACTTCTGATTAATGAGAAATGTTAAAGGTTATTAAAATGTGTGGGTAAGTAAAAAAAAAAGATGCATTTATTTCTGTGAAATTGTGATAGAAGAGAAAATCATCAACAGAGTAAACCTATCAAATAGACTATGGTTTAATCCTATCATTAAAAAACAACAGTAATGACCACCTACACAACAAACAGCAAGTAAAACAGCTTCTGTCCTATCCTTTGGAAAATAGTCAAATGGAAATTTTTATCCAGAATTTAATTATTAAGAGCTCAGAAACACTCTTCCCTATCAACAGTACCCTGATCCCAAGAAGAGATTTTTCAAAAAACCTCAAAAGTTCTAGGTTTGGGAAAGGCACTTTCTGAGATTCTGATATTCACTTGTAAATTCCATACTCAAGAAAAATTATATCTCAGGTTCCTTTAAATTAAAAAAACCTATGATATTAAGGGAGAAAAGAAAAATGAAATAGCAGTTGGCCATGCCTTAATGATTTAACTTGGCATCTGGTCAAATGACCTGGGCAAATGTTCTTTTGAAAAATGTCATAGAATTTTTATTAATGATGAATATTTAAGGTCTCAAACCATACTCATCTTAAAGAAGACTACTTTAGCAATCTAGATTCTGTCAGAATTGGATTTTGAATGACTTGACCCTCATAATTATTGAACTAGTTCTGCATGCAAATGTAGTCTAAATCACCTTTCTGGCAAGCATCCAAATTCTTTTGTTGACTATGAACAAAACATACACCAAAAATTAAAGAAACCTGTAAACATTTTTGTCAGGAAACTGGGAGTTTCCATTCAGTTGCATATTGCAATGATGAATTTTGTGGACTTAAAATTTGTAAAACTAGTTTCATAGACAATGTAATTTTTAGGAAGTACTCATTGCCCTAATACCAGGGAAATATAAATAAATATAAAATGTCGGGAGTGAGAGAATTGAATCTTTTTGGTCTTCAAGTGAATAAACAAACTTGAACAATAACAACAACAATAATAATTTATTTTTTAAATATTTTTATTTTATATAAAGTGAGCACATATCATATGACAGGGATTTCCTTAGTGTTTTCTTTGAATTTTCTCATCTATAGTTTCTGTGTAAGACAATGGCACAAGATCCTAGAGCTAGTAAATGACAGAACAAGAATTGAGTGGAGTGATTTTTGAAATGAAATTTGCAAATTCATCATGGAGTGTATGTTCCAGAATGCGAGAAAACAGGATTCAAATCCCAGTTCTACTACTTATTAGCAGTAAAACTTCCTGAATCTTGACTCCATTGTGCCACGGTTTTCTTATCTATAAAATATGGATAATAATATCTGTTCCATAGAGTCCTATAAGATTTTTTGTATGTGGTTATATAAACTATTTTTATTAGTTTAAGTACAGCTATTTTTTCAAGTTTTTATTTAATTTTCTAATTAGCTAACATATAGTATAATATTAGTTTCAACAGTAGAACTCAGTGATTCATCACTTATACCTACAACACCCAGTGCTCATCACAAGTGCCCCTCTTATTTTTTTTAAGATTTTTATTTATTTATTCATGAGAGACACAGGGAGAGAGAGGCAGAGACACAGGCAGAGGGAGAAGCAGGCTCCATGCAGGGAGCCCAATGTGGGACTCGATCCCAGGACTCCAGGATCACAACCTGAGCAGAAGCCAGACACTTTTTTTTTTTTTTTTTTAAGTAACAAATGCAACTTTAATTGATCTCTGGATAAAAACTACTCAGCGCAGATCAGTAACCATGGCAGCTCCTACTCTGTTGGAGCCATGTCCTGCATGGTCTTCAGGACCTAGGTTAATGGGCTATTTGCATTATTTCATGTCATCCACAGTATTAGAAAAACAAGACATTAGATCAGTTTAGACGGAATGCAATGCTGGCAGCCAAATCCAGCCATTATATTCCATATTTTTTCTTTAGATCTTCTACTTGTTGACGTAAGGTTTTATGGCATCTTCCTTGGAAGTCCCTTTCAGCTGATTCCAGGCATCCCACTTGGCCTTGCCTCTGAGATTCAACAGCCAAGGCCATTCTGTGTTTACGTGACGTACAGTTGCTTGCTTGTAGTGGCTGTAGATGAACAACATCTCATCATCTGCTGGCTTGGTCTTGAAGTACTTAACATCCTCGGCAGCTTTGTCAAACTCAGCCTGAAACATGCTGGCGGGGTTGAGAGGCTTCAAAAGGTCTGGCTTCGGCTCAGGCGTCCCAAGTGCCATCTTAATACCTATTGCACATTTATTTTTAATTTTTATTTTTTAGATTTTATTTATTTATTAAAGACGGGACGGGGGTGGGCAGAGAGAGGCAGAGGCAGAAGCAGGCTCCATGCAGGAAGCCTGACATGGGACTCGATCTGGGTTTTCAGGATCACGCCCTGGGCTGAAGGCGGTGCTAAACCCTAAGCCACTGGGGCTGCCCCCTATTGCACATTTTTAACCCATCCCCCCACCAACCTTGCATCCAGCAATCCTGTTTGTTATCTATAGTTAAGAGTACTATAGAGTAAGAGTACTATATACTATAAGATTTAAGAGTATAGGTAAGAGTACATTTTATGGTTTACCTCCCTCTCTCTTTTTTCCCCCATGTTTATCGGTTTTGTTTCTTAAATTCCACATCTGAATGCAATCATACGGTATTTTTCATTCTCTGACTTATTTTGCTTGGCATTATACTCTCTAGTTCTATCCACATTGTTCAAAATTGGAAAAAATTTCATCTTTTTTATGGCTGAGTAATATCCTTTCTCTCTCTCTCTCTCTCTCTCTCTCTCTCTCTCTATATATATATATATATATATATATATATAGTGGTATATATATATACCACTGTCTCTAAATATATATATAGTCTCAGACTCCACACTGAGCGTGGAGCCTGACACAGGGGCTCTATCCTATATATATATATATGATATATATGTTATGTATGTTATATATATGTATGTATCTTACTTCATATATATGTTATATATATTATATTTATGAATCTCACTTTTTCATATACATGTTATATATATATTACATATATATGTATCTCACTTCTTTATTCATCAGTTGTAGGACATTTTGGCTCTTTCCATAATTTAGCTGGTGTTGATAATGCTGCTATAAACCTCAAGGTGCATGTGTTCCTTCAAATTAGTATTTTTGTACCCTTTGGGTAAATACCTAGTAGTGCAATTGATGAGTTGTAGGGTAGTTCTGTTTTTAGTTTTTGAGAAACCTGCATACTGTTTTCCAGAGTGGCTATACCAGTTTGCATTCCTATCAATAAGTGTAAGTATGTTCCCCTTTCTCCACATCCTCACCAACATATGTTGTCTCCTGTGTTGTTAATTTTACCCATTTTGATAGGTGGGAGGTGATTATCTCATTGTAGTTTTGATTTGTATTTCCCTGGGGATAATGATATGGAGCATATTTTCATATATCTGTTAACCATCTGTATGTATTTTTTGAAAAATGTCTATTCATGTCTTCTACCCATTTTATAACTGGATTATTTGTTTTTTGAGTGTTGAGTTTGATAAGTTCTTTTTATATTCCATCATATATGTCATTTACAAATATCTTCTCCCATTCTGATAATTGCCTTTTAGTTTTGTTGATTATTTCCTTCACCATGCAGATTTTTATCTTGATGATGTCCCAATAGTTCATTTTTTCTTTTGTTCCTCTTGCCTCAGGAGACGTAATCAGAAAGAGGCTGCTGGGGCTGATGTCAAGGAGGTTGCTGCCTGTGTTCTCTTATTGGATTTGATAGTTTCCTATTTCACATTTAGGTCTTTCATCCATTTTGAATTTATTTTTGTGTATGGTGTAAGGAAGTGGTCCAATTTCACTTCATTCTTCTGCATGTTGCTGTCCAGTTTTCTCAACACAATTTGTTGAAGAGAGATTCTTTTTTCCCATTGGGTATTCTTTCCTGCCTTGACAAAGATTAATTGACCATATAGTTGTGGGTCCATTTCTGGGTTTTCTAGTCTGCTCCATTGATCTATGTCTGTTTTTGCTCCAGTACCATACACTCTTGATCACTACAGCTTTGTAATATGGCTCAAGTTCTGGAACTGTGATGCCTTCAGCTTTGCTTTTCTTTTTCAAGATTGTTTTGACGGTTTGGGGTCTCTTGTGCTGACATACAGATTTTAGGATTGTCTATGAAAAATACTGGTGGTATTGTGATAGGGATTGCATTAAATATATAGATTGCTTTGGATTGTATAGACATTTTAACAATATTTATTCTATTGATCCATGGGAATAAATGTTTTTCCATTTCTTTGTGTCATCTTCAATTTCTTTCATAAGTGACCTATAGCTTTCAGAGGACAGATCTTCTACTGTTTGGTTAGGTTTACTCTTATGCATTTTATTGGTTTGGGCTGCAATTGTAAATGTGATTGACTCCTTGACTTTCTTTCTTTCTTTCTTTCTTTCTTTCTTTCTTTCTTTCTTTCTTTCTTTCTTTCGAGAGGGCACAGCAGGAAGAGCAGAAGGAGAGGGAGAAAGAATCTCAAGCAGACACCACATGGAGCCTGACACAGGGCCCTATCCCATGACCTCAAGATCACCACCTGAGCAGAAACCAAGAAATGGACTCCCAACTGACTGCACCACCTAGGAGCCCCTCAATTCCTCTTTCTGATGCTTCATTATTGGTGTATAGAAATGTCACAAATTTCTGTACCTTTATTTTGTATCTAGTGACTTTATTGGACTCGTGTATCACTTTTAGCAATTTTTTGGTAGTCTTTTGGGTTTTCTACATAGAGTATCTTGTCAATTGTGAAGAGTAAAAGTTTGTGTTCTTCCTTGCTAATTTGGATACCTTTTATTTCTTTGTGTTGTTTGATGGCTGTGGCTAAGACTTCCACTACCATGTTAAATAAATAATAATGGTAATAACAATGGTAAGAGTGGACATCCCTGTCTTGTTCCAGACCATAGATGGAAAACTTTTTCCCCATTGAGGATGATATTAGCTGTGGGTCTTTTGTTTATGACCTTTATGATGTTGAGGTATGTTCCCTCTAAACCTATTTTTTTTTGAGGATTTTTATCAAGACTGGATGTTTTACTTTGTCAAATTCTTTTACTGCATCTATTGAGAGGATCATATGGTTTTTATTCTCTCTTCTATTAATGTGGTGTATCACACTGATTGATTTGCAGGTATTGAACCACACTTGCAGCCCAGGAACAAATCCCAGTTTATTATGAAAAATGATTTTATAATATATTGTTGGATTTCATTTTCAAGTATTTTGTTGAGAAATGTTGCATCCATGTTCATGAGGAATATTGACCTGTAATTATCATTTTTAGTGAGATCTTTGTCTGGTTTTGGAATCAAGGTAATGCTAGCTTTGTAAAATGAGTTTGGAAGTTTTCCTTCCATTTCTATTTTTGGAAGAGTTTGAGAAGAATAAATATTAATTCTTTTTTTTTTATTGGTGTTCAATTTACTAACATACAGAATAACCCCCAGTGCCCGTCACCCATTCACTCCCACCCCCCGCCCTCCTCCCCTTCCAACATCCCTAGTTCGTTTCCCAGAGTTAGCAGTCTTTACGTTCTGTCTCCCTTTCTGATATTTCCCACACATTTCTTCCCCCTTCCCTTATATTCCCTTTCACTATTATTTATATTCCCCAAATGAATGAGAACATATAATGTTTGTCCTTCTCCGACTGGCTTACTTCACTCAGCATAATGCCCTCCAGTTCCATCCACGTTGAAGCAAATGGTGGGTATTTGTCATTTCTAATAGCTGAGTAATATTCCACTGTATACATAAACCACATCTTCTTTATCCATTCATCTTTCGTTGGACACCGAGGCTCCTTCCACAGTTTGGCTATCGTGGCCATTGCTGCTATAAACATCGGGGTGCAGGTGTCCCGGCGTTTCACTGCATCTGTATCTTTGGGGTAAATCCCCAGCAGTGCAATTGCTGGGTCGTAGGGCAGGTCTATTTTTAACTCTTTGAGGAACCTCCACACAGTTTTCCAGAGTGGCTGCACCAGTTCACATTCCCACCAACAGTGTATGAGGGTTCCCTTTTCTCCACATCCTCTCCAACATTTGTTGTTTCCTGCCTTGTTAATTTTCCCCATTCTCACTGGTGTGAGGTGGTATCTCATTGTGGTTTTGATTTGTATTTCCCTGATGGCAAGTGATGCAGAGCATTTTCTCATGTGCATGTTGGCCATGTCTATGTCTTCCTCTGTGAGATTTCTGTTCATGTCTTTTGCCCATTTCATGATTGGATTGTTTGTTTCTTTGGTGTTGAGTTTAATAAGTTCTTTATAGATCTTGGAAACTAGCCCTTTATCTGATATGTCATTTGCAAATATCTTCTCCCATTCTGTAGGTTGTCTTTGAGTTTTGTTGACTGTATCCTTTGCTGTGCAAAAGCTTCTTATCTTGATGAAGTCCCAATAGTTCATTTTTGCTTTTGTTTCTTTTGCCTTCGTGGATGTATCTTGCAAGAAGTTACTATGGCCGAGTTCAAAAAGGGTGTTGCCTGTGTTCTTCTCTAGGATTTTGATGGAATCTTGTCTCACATTTAGATCTTTCATCCATTTTGAGTTTATCTTTTTGTATGGTGAAAGAGAGTGGTCTAGTTTCATTCTTCTGCATGTGGATGTCCAATTTTCCCAGCACCATTTATTGAAGAGACTGTCTTTCTTCCAATGGATAGTCTTTCCTCCTTTATCGAATATTAGTTGCCCATAAAGTTCAGGGTCCACTTCTGGATTCTCTATTCTGTTCCACTGATCTATGTGTCTGTTTTTGTGCCAGTACCACACTGTCTTGATGACCACAGCTTTGTAGTACAACCTGAAATCTGGCATTGTGATGCCCCCAGATATGGTTTTCTTTTTTAAAATTCCCCTGGCTATTTGGGGTCTTTTCTTCTTTAAATGTTTGGTAGAATTTCCCTGGGAAGCCATCTGGTCCTGTATTTTTGTTTTTTGGGATATTTTTGATTACTGATTTTATTTTTTTGATGGTTATCAGTCTGTTCAAATTTTCTGTTTCTTCCTATTTCACTTCGGTAGTTCATATGGTTCTAAAAATTTATCAAATTCTTCTAGATTGCTCATTTTGTTGACATAATTTTTCATAAGATTCTTTTATAATCGTTTATATTTCTGTGGCGTTGGTTGTGATCTGTCTTCTCTCATTCGTGATTTTATTTATTGGGGTCCTTTCTCTTTTCTTTTTGCTAAGTCTGGCTAGGTGTTCATAAATTTTATTAATTCTTTCAAAGAACCAGCTCCTAGTTCCATTGATCTATTCTATTGTGGGGTTTTTTTTGTTTTATTTTGGTTTCTGTATCATTTATTTCTGCTCTAATCTTTATTATTTATCTTCTTCTGGTGGCTTTAGGCTTCATTTGTTGTTCTTCATCTAGCTCTGTTAGGAGTAAAGTTAGGTTGTGTATTTGAGATTTTTCTTGCTTCTTAAGGTAGACCTTTGTTGCCATTACTTCTCTCTTATGACCACTTTTGCTGCATCCCAAAGGTTTTGGACTGTCATGTTTTCATTTTCATTTGTTTCTGTGTAGTTTTATTTCTTCTTTTATTTCCTGGTTAACCCATTCATTCTTTAGTAAGATGTTCTTTAACCTACTTGTATTTGTGTCCTTTCCAATTTGTGTATGTGTGTGTGTGTTATTGACTTCAAGCTTCATAGTTCTGTGGTCAGAAAATATGCATAGTATGATCTCAATCTTTGGGTTAGTGTTTTTGTCATAAGATCCTCTGTGTACCTTCCCTTTTCTTGATCTCTCTGTCTTCTCTCTCTGTGACCAGGACTTCCTCCCCTCTGTAGCACTCACAACCCTCTCCTCTAAATCATGTCTCTGCTCTCCCACCTTCCATAAGGAGGCCTTTTCTCCTCTAGTTGTGCATTTTGTTCTGTCATTCCTCAAATCGATTTCTTAGGTTTTCAGAATGATTTCCATTTATTTAGCTGTGCTCCAGAAATGAGGCAAACCTAGAGTCTTCCTTCTTCTGCCATCTTCCCAACTTCCTTTCTATAACAGTAAGATGAGAGGATACATATGACACTCTTAGAAGACTGACACATAACTCAATGCTTTGTTGTTATTGCTATTTTATCATTATTTATTGCTTTATTTCCTATTAGCAACTATTTCTGTTTGCTTTTATTATTTTTTGGTCACTCAGTTTCATATTCTGTTTATTTAGTTTCCTCTTTTTAAAAATTTTAATTACAGTATAGTTGACATACAGTGTTATATTAGTTTCATGGGTACAATATACTTATTCAACAATTCTATACATTACTCAGTGCTCATCATGGTAAGTATACTCTTAAACCTCTTCACCTATTTCATGCATCCCCCCACCTCTCCTCTGGTAACCATCAGTTTGTTCTCTTTAGTTAAGAGTCTGTTTTCAGTTTGTCTCATTGTTTTCCTTTGTTCATTTGTTTCTTAATTTCCATCTATGAGTGAAATAATATGGTATGGTCTCTCTGACTGACTTATTTCACTTAGCATTTTACCTCTAGATCCATCCACTGAAAATGGCTAGATTTCATTCTTTCTTTATGACTAATATTCAGCCATATATGAACACATACATCTATATACCACATTCTTTATACATTCGTCTTTTGAGGGACATTTGGGCTACTTCCATAATTTGGCTATTGTAAGTAATACTACAATAAACATAAGGGTGCATATATCCTTTTGAGTCAATGTTTTTGTATTCTTTAGATAAATACCCAGTAGTAGAATTACTGGATTCTGTTTTTAACCTTTTGAGTAACTTCCATACTATTTTCCACAGCAGGTACACCAGTTTGCATTCCCACCAACAGTTATTAGAGTTCCTAGCAACTATTTAAATCACAATTGTTATTTTATATATTATAGAGATATAATAAATAACTTAGAATTTATCATAGGTTAATATAATTTCAGAAGGTAGAATTGTGGTATGTCAAAAATTAGGAAATTCCTGCCTCCATAATGTGTAATATATTCCTGACTGTATTACTACATACCTAGTCTAAATAATAATAATAATAATAATAATAATAATAATAATAATAAATATATAAGATTAAAATATAAAAATAAAGCAATTATATGTACCCACAATTGGGCTGATTCTACATATACTATATAAAAGAAGAGATCGAGGAGAAAAAGAGAAAAGAAAACTGCAAAGCTATTGAATGCTTATATGTGTCAGATTCCATGTTGTTCATACTCTGCCTACCTCTCTAGGCTTATACTGTGACTCTCACCTGTATTCTTTCTTTTCGCTCAGTTTCCCATACTCTCTATTGCTCCCTCGACACAGGCTTTGCACATAATTCTCTTCTTCTCAAATGCTCCTCTTGAACTTCTTCACTTGGTTAATGTTGAATCATCCTTTAGTTGGGAACTGAATCATCAATCACTTGCTTTTAGAAAAGCCTTCTCTGACAAAGCAGGATCTATACTGTAGTCTCTGAAATCAAGTGCCTCTCCTTCAAAATGATCATAATAGTTGCAACTTCATATTTATTTGTGCTTTTTGATTATTGTCTGTCTCTCCTCTTGATTGAATTAATAATAGCTAATTTGTATTAAGTATTCCATAGGAAGTCTATATTGTTTAATGTGCTTTTACATATTAACTAATTAAACTTCTCATAGCAACCCAAAGAGTAAATTCTATTGTTAATATCACTGTGCAGAAAATATCAAGTACATTTTCCAAGGTCACAAACTTGTAAGCCAGGATTCACATCCAGGCATTACATTCAGAGTACATTCTCTTAATCATTTCAGTTGTTACCTCTTAGGAGCTGCAAAAGGATTGATGTTACCACTATTGTATCCTTGAGAATAAGCACAGTGATTGAATGTAAATTGGTAGAACCTCATTAAAAGATATTTTGGCATTATCTATCAAAATGTAAAATGTACTTATATTTTCAACCAGCAATTGTATTTCTAGGGTTATCTTGCACGCTAATGGTCCATGTGCTCAAAATATAGGTAGGACATACATTGCTTTACTGTATGTAGTAGCAATATGCTGAGACAATGGCAGAGTCAATCAGAAGAATGGAAAATACATCACAATATAACCATATGAGTGAATGCTTTATAGCCATATAAAAATTAGAGCTATGTTGCTGATACAAAATATACCCAATATATAAAACTAAACAAATAAACAAAAATGAAAAAGTTAGGAGCAAAACAGTATTTAAAAGCTTATTACCATTTTTTTGCCTATTACCATTTTTAAGGTGCATATATGTATGTATATAATCAGAATATCTAGAAAGATAAAAGAAATTGTTAATAGTGATTGCTATTTATTAAAGTGAATAGAGGCACTAGACGTCAGTATTAAAGTCACTATTTCTCAATGCTCATTATATTGTATTGTTTTCTTTTTCTAACCACATATGTTGCTTTATTTAATTTCAAAAAATTAGCTTATGGGTTAGGAGGTGTAATAGCTCAATTAAAATATTTCAAAGAAAAATTGTAAGGCAAGTACACAATCTCTTTAAAATACGTATATCATTTCCCTTCAAGGATTATCTAACAAGAAATTGAGAAAAATAACTTAAAACTTTAAGGCTATCTGCATATATAGCAAAAAAGGGATGAAACCAGCTTTTTGGTGTACATTTAAGAAAAATCCGGGGTAGCCACTTTTATATAATAGGTAAGTAATGACTCATCTTCAGGGAGATGGGTGTTTCTTTAGCAAAGCACTTTCAAGGGCATTTGGGGAAGTAACAATGAGCAACCTGACTCCCACACCCTTAGCCTCAAAGCAGAGTCACAAAAAATGAAGTTAGAGCTGAATTTTATGTAGGATAAATTAAGGAAATCTTGGGTTTTCTTGGATAGCTTTGTAGTGAGGGGACTATAAAGTAAAGGAAGAGCATTTAGGACAAAAGAGGACCCAGAGTAACAAATCAGATTGTGTGCAATGATTGCTATTAGGTACCATGATAGTTAACACTTAATTTTTAGTTGTTTCTTTTTCTCCAAATCATTCAGAAAACGTAACCACAGAAGCTAATCTTTGCAAAAGATGCTTTGGAATATTAAAAATAGAGTTAAGTTGTGGTCAAGATGGGGTGGCAAATACCAATTACAGGACCAAGAAGGATGGTTACAGATTATCCGGCTGCAGGTTAAGAAAAGCAGGCGGCAGAGTAGATGAACAATGGAAACATAACCACCCTTTTTCTTTTTCTCATACAACTGAAATTCTTTAAACATACTGAAAGGCTTCTAAGATTCCCACAGTATAGGAAGAGGGCATTGAAGCATTTAAAAATACTTTAATATGAGATATTTTAAAGCTGAAGAATTGGGACTTGTCCTTGGAGAGCTCAGATTTATATATATTAAGGAAAATATGCTACTGAAGTAAAAGAATGTTTACTTTAAATTTTACCATAAGTTTCACAATAAAATGTTAAAACTTTATCTTCTAAACTCCAAATCTATCATAAATTTGTTAGACTGTGTACAATTAGTTTGGTCATGAGATACACTAAAATTGAAATAAAAGAATTTTTAATATTTATCATAAAATTGTGAAATATAAATTCTAGACAGACTAGATTTATATTCAAACATTTTTTCCCAGAATCTTACTCACTTGGCAGTCTTCAGAATGGTGCATCTGGTGATTTTAAGACTGTTCTTAAGTACAGGCCAAGGCTACACATCCAGCTAACTTTCCACTTTAATTTAAATAATTTTATATTACCTGAATTTTTAGTTCAGCCTAAGTTTTCATTTGCTGAATCTTGGACTTTAATGGTGGAGTAATATAAGAAGGTAAATTTGGATATGATTAGGAAAAGACAAATTATTAAATAAAAAACCTTTGTTGTTCACAGTGGTACTTTCCAGGGTATATAACTCTAGAATACTATCTCCTAGACATTACATATGAGAAGAATATTAATCTGGCAAATCACCACACACACATAAGCACAATAACAATAACAACAAATCATATTAATCATATGAAATAACATTAAATAATACTACTCGATTTTTCTCATTAATTTTGATTCAAGAGTAACATGCTTTCCTGAATTATTTTGCTTTTTATATTTGACATAGTATTTTTCTACCTTCACTTTCTAAAAAGTTTTTTTTTTAATTTTGTTTTTCTCTATTCCTGGCAAATCAGTTTTTCCTATTTGCTTATTTTTAAGCGTCTATTGCTTTTTTGTTTCAATTATTATTTTTGGCATTTTATCAGAGAATCTAAGTTTGGAGAAAAAATTTATAATATTCATGCCAATATATAATTTTTTAAGTTTTTATTTAAATTCTAGTTAGCTAATGTACAGTGTAATATTAGTTTCAGATGCACAGTATAGTGATTCAATAATTCCATATATCACCTGGTGCTCCTCACAATAAATGGACCCCTTAATCCCCATCATCTATTTAATCTATCCCCCACCTTCCTTTTGGCACTATCAGTTTGTTCTCTGTAGTTGAGTCTCTTATGATTTGCCTCCCTCCCTTTTAAAATTTTTATCCCTTTGCTCTTTCATAGTGTTTCTTAAATTCTACATATGAGTGAAATCATAGCATACTTGTCTTTCTGACTTATTTTGCTTAACATTGTACTCTTTAGCTCCATCCATGTCATTGCAAATAACAAGATTTCATTTTTGTATGGCTGAATAATATTCCATTGTATATATACATCACATCTTCTTTATCCAATTCATCAGTCAGTGGACATGTGGGCTACTTCCATAATTAGGCTATTGTTAATAATATTTCTATATCAGGGCGCATATGTCTCTTCACATTAGTATTTTTGTATTCTTTTTTTAAATATTTTATTTATTTAGTCATGAGAGACAGAGAGAGAGAGAGAGAGAGAGAGGCAGAGACACAAGCAGAGGGAGAAGCAGGCTCCATGCAGGGAGCCCGATGTGGGACTCCATCCTGGGACTCCAGGATCACGCCTTGAGCCAAAGGCAGACGTTTAATTGCTGAACCACTGAGGCGTCCCTATTTTTGTATTCCTTAGGTAAATACCTAGTAATGCAATTGCTGGATCATAGAGTACTTCTATTTGTACCTTTTTGAGGAACCTCCTTACTTGTTTGCATTGTGGCTGCACCAGTTTATATTCCCATCAAGATACAAGAGGGCTCCCCTTTCTCCACATCCTCACTAACACCTGTTGTTCCCGGTGTTACTGATTTTAGCCATTTTGACAGGTGTAAGGTGATATGTCATTATAGTTGTGATTTGCATTTCCCTGATGATGAGTAAAATATAGAGCATCTTTTCATGTGTCTGTTGGCCATCTTTGTCTTCTTTGGAGAAATGTCTATCCATGTCTTCTGTCCATTTTAATTGGATTATTCATTTGTGGGCTGTTGAATTTTGTAAGTTCTTTGGATATTTTGGATATTAACCCTTTACTAGACATGTCACTTGCAAATATCTTTTCTAATAAGAAAATAATATAATCTATAATCTATATAATAATATAGATTGTCCTTTAGTTTTGCTGAATATTTCCTTCACTCTGCAAAAGCTTTTTATTTTGATGTAGTCCCAATATTTTTTTTTCAATTTTTTTCCCTCTTGCTTCAGGAGAAAGATTTGGAAAAATGTTGCTATAGTTGATGTCAAAAGAATATGGCTTGCATTCTCTTGTAGATTTTTTGTTTGTTTCAGACCTCACATTTAGGTCTTTAATTCATTATGAATTTATTCATTATTTATTTATTTTTTGACTAGATAGAAAGCACTCTCAAGGTGGTGCCAACTTTATTTTCTCCAATAATGCTTTGACATTTCCATTTTCTCAATTCCTTTTTTTTCATAAATTTATTTTTTTTTGGTGTTCAATTTGCCAACATATAGAATAACACCCAGTGCTCATCCCATCAAGTGCCCCCTCAGTGCCCGTCACCCAGTCACCCCCACCCCCAGCCCACCTCCCTTTCTACCACCCCTAGTTCACTTCCCAGAGTTAAGAGTCTCATGTTCTGTCTCCCTTTCTGATTTTTCCCACTCATTTTTTCTCCTTGAATTTATTTATTTTGCTACTGTGTGCATGGTGTAACAGTGTGGTCCAGTTTTATTCTTCTACATGTTGCTGTCCAGTTTTCCCAACACAATTTGTTGAAGAGATATTCTTTTTCCCATGGGATATTCTTTTCTGCCTTGTCAAAGTTTAATTAACCATATAGTTGTGGGTCCATTTCTGGATTTTCTATTCTGTTCCATTGCTTTATGTCTGTTTTAGTTCTAGTGCTATAGTGTCTTGGTGACTATAGCTATGTAATACAACTTGAATTCCAGAATTGTGATGCCTCCAGCTTTGCTTTTCTTTTTCAAAATTGCTTTGAACTATTTGGAGTCTTTTGTGGTTCCATACAGATTTTAGGATTGTTTGTTCTAAGCTTTATGAAAAATGTTGTTGGTATTTTGATGATAATTGCACTGAATGTGTAGATTGATTTGGAGAGAATAGACATTTTAACAACATTTATTCTTTCAATCCATGAGCATGGAATGTATTTCCATTTCTTTGTGTTGTATTCAATTTCTTTCATCAATGTTTTATAGTTTTCAGAGTACAGTTCTTTCAGTACTTTAGTTGGGTTTATTCCTAGTTATCTTCGTGGTTTTGGTGCAACTATAAATGGGATTGATTCCTTAATGTCTTTCTGCTGCTTCATTACTGATGTATAGAAATGCAACAGATTTCTATGCATTTATTTTGTATCCTGCAACTTTACTGAATTTTCATTTCTAGCATTTTTTTTTGTGGAGTGTTTTGGGTTTTCTATATAAAGTATCACATCTTCTGCAAACAGTAAAGTTTGACTTCTTGATGATTTGTATGTTTTTTACTTCTTTGTGTTGCCTGATTTCTCTGGCTAGGACTTCCAGTATCATGTTAAATAACAATGGTGAGAGTGGACATCCCTGTCTTGTTCCTGACCATAGAGGAAAAACTCTGTTTTCCCATATTTAGGATGATATTAGCTGTGGGGTTTTCATATATGGCCTTTATGTTGAGGTATGTTCTCTCTAACCTACGTTGTTGGGTAGATTATCAAGAATGAATATTGTACTTTGTCAAATGCTCTGTCAGTATCTATTGAAATGGTCATGAGGTTCTTATCCTTTCCTTTAATGTGATGTATCACATTGATTGACTTGCAAATATTAAAACACTCGACCAACCCAAGAACAAATAGCACTTGATCCTAGTGAATGATTTTTTAAATGTATTGTTGTGTTTGGTTTGCTAGTATTTTACTGAGAATTTTTGGATCTGTCAGTTACATTGTCCTATAGTTTTCTTTTTTAGTAGTGCTTTTATCTGGTTTTGGTAACAGAGTCATGCTGACCTCATAAAATGAATTTGGAAGTTTATCTTCCTTGAATATTTTGAAATAGTTATTGAGAAGTATAGATATTAATTCTTCTTTAAATATTTGGTAGAATTTGCCAGTGAAGCCATCTAGTCCTGGACTTTTGTTTGTTGGGAATTTTTAAATTACTGATGCAATTTCTTTGCAAGTTATCAATCTTTTGCTGTTTTCCATTTCTTCCTGTTTCAGCTTTTTAAAATGATTTTATTTATGTATTCGTGAGAGACATAGAGAGATAGGCAGAGGCATAGGTAGAGGGAGAAGCAGGATCCATGCAGGGAGCCCAATGTGGGACTCGCTCCCGGGAGCACAGGATCATGCCCTGAGCCAAAGGCAGGTGCTCAACCGCTGAGCCACCCTGGCATCCCACCTGTTTCAGTTTTGGTAATTTATATGTTGCTAAGAATTTATCCATTTCTTCCATGCTGTCCAATTTGTTGGCATATAGGTTTTTCATAATATTACCTTTTAGTTTGTATTTTCGTGGTATTAGTTATTGTTTCTCCTCTCTCATTTGTGACTTTATTCATTTGTGTTCTTTCTTTTTGATAAGTCTGGCTACAGGTTTATCATTTTTTTTCAATGAAACAGACCCTGGTTCCATTGATTTCTTCTATTGTTCTTTTTCAGTTTCTATAATCATTTATGTCTGCTCTAATCTTTATTATTCCTTTTCTCCTGCTGGCTTTAGACAATGTTTGTTGCTTCTTTTCTAGCTCCTTTAGGTATAATGTTAGGGGTTTTAATCTGAGATTTTTCTTGCTTATTGAGGTAGGCCTATGTTACTATATACTTTCTTCTTATGACCACTTTTGCTGCATCCCAAAGGTTTTGCACTGTTGTATTTTCATTTTCATTTGATTCATATTTTTTAATTTCTTTTTTGATTATGTGACTGACCCATTAATTCTTTAGTAACATGTTTAAACCTCTCTATATTTGTAGTCTTTCCAGATTTTTTCTTCTGGTTGACTTCTAGTATCATAACAGTGAGTCACAAAAGGTGTATGGCATGACTTCAATCTTTTTGTATTTGTTGAGGCCTGTTATGTGACCTGTTATATGATCTATTCTGGAGAATATTCTATGTGCACTTGAAAGAAATGTGTATTTTGCTTTTTTTAGGATGTAATGTTCTGAATATATCTGTGAAGTCCATCTGGTCCAGAATGTCATTCAAATCCATTGTTTCCTTGTTTATTTTCTATTTTGATGACCTGTCCATTGATGTAAGTGGAGTGTTAAAGTTGGCTACCATTATTGTATTATTGTTATCAATTTGTTCCTTATGTTTATTATTCATTAATTTATTTATTGGGTGTTCCCATGTTGGGTGCATAAATATTTACAGTTGTTATATCTTCTTGTATAAAGGGATTTTCCCCCTTATTATTTTATAGTGACCTTCTTTGTTTCTTGTTACAGTTTTAGTTTTAAAGTCTAGTTTGTCTGGTATACATATTGCTACTCTGCTTTCTTTTGACATCCATTTGCAATGATAGATGTCCACGATCTCAGTGATTCGGGGAGCCTTCGGTAGCTACGGAGGAGGAGGAGCTTCTGCTGGGGAGTTCTTTGCTTCGAGAGGTGCTTCGTCCTTGATACTCCTCCTCTCCGCAAACTTCTCCTCATCCTCCTCCTCTCCTTCTTCTTCTTCTACTTCTTCGTCTTCTTCTTCGTCTTCTCTTTTTTCTTCTTTCTTCGTCTTCTTCTTCTTTCTCTTCTTCTTCTTCTTATTCTTCTTCTTCTTCTTCTTCTTCTTCTTCTTCTTCCTCTTCTTTTTAGATTTTTATGTATTTATTTATTTGAGAGAGAGAGAGAACAGAGGGAAAGTGAGAAGGAGAATAGACTCCCAGCTGAGCAGAGAGCCCATTATGGAGCTCATTCCCAAGACCCTGAGACTGTGACCTGAGCCAAAGGCAGAGGCTTAACCAACTGAGCCACCCAGGCACTCCTCCCCCTCCTCACTTTAAATCTACAGATTCTTTAGGTCTAAAATGCATCTTCCATAGGCAATATATAAATGGGTCTTTTTCATCCATTTTGGCACCCCGTTTTCTTATTAGAGCATTTAGTTCATTTACATTCAAAGTAATTATTGATAGATATGTATTTGTAGCCATTTTATTACTTTTTTGTGGTTATTGCTGGAGATTTTCTCTGATCCTTTCTTGTCTTTCTTTCATGGTTTTCTAATTTTCTTTAGTGATATATTTAGATTTCTTTCTCTTTATTCTTCACGCGTTTATTAGTGGTTTTTGATATATGGTTATCATTAGGCTGCTATATAACCTTTTCTTCAAATAGCAGTCTACATTAAGTTAATGGTTGTTCGAATTTGAACCATTCTGTTCTCCTCTGCTCCCCACATTTTAGGTATATGTTATTTTATTTTATATCCTTTTTCTCTTGTGTTCCTTGAATCATTTTTATAGAAATATTCCTTTTTACTGCTTTTGTGTTTCCTGCCTTTGTATAGACATTTTTGGTCTTTCCTTTCCATTCACAGAGTCCCTTTTAATATTTCTTGCTGGGCTGGCTAAGTGGTCACAAACTCCTTTAGTTTATGTTTGTGGGAACCTCTTTATTTCTACTTCTATTCTGAATGATAACCTTCCTGGATAGAGTATTTTTGACTGTAGATTTTCCCATTCAGAACTTTGAATATATTGTGACTTCAACTTTCTGTTGAAAAATATCCAGCTAGCCTGATGAGTTTTCCTTTGTAAGTTAATGACTTCTTTTGTCTTGCTGCTTTAAGAGTTTTTCTTTATCATTGTATTTTATAAATTTAATTATAATATGTCTTCTTATTGGCCTGGCTTTGTTTATTTTGATGGGAGTTTTCTGTGCCTCCTGGATCCAGATGTCTGTTTCCTTCCCCAGATTAGGAAAGTTTTCAGCTATTATTTTTTCAAATAAATTGTCTGCCTCTCTTTCTCTTCTCCTTCTAGTGCTCCTATGATAGGAATGTTATTACATTTGATGGAGTCATTGGGTTCCCTAAGTCTATTCCTGTATTGCATTATTCTTTCTCTCTTTCCCTCAGCTGCATTGCTTCCCTTTACTTTGTCTTCCAATCATTAATTTTCTTACTCTGCTTATTCCAGCCTGTTCATTGCATCAAGCATGTTTATAATATCATTTATTGCATTCTTCATCTTTTATTGATTCTCTTTTATCTTTGTGGTAAGGGTCTGACTGATGTCTTCTATTCTTTTGTCAAACCCAGTATCCTTATGATCATTACTCTAAATTCTCCATCATTCGTGTTACCTATATCTATTTTGCTTAGATCTGTGGCTATGGCTTTCTTTCTTTTTTCTCGTTTGGGATTAATTCTTCTGTCTTTGCATTTTGTCTAAGTTTCTGCCATCTCTATGTTAGAAAAGCCAGTTATGTCTCCTGCTCCTGAAAGTAATGGCCTTATGAAGAAGAAGTCATATAGTGCCGGGGCCTATGCTTCAGGGAGTGTCTCTAGTGTTTGACACATGTGCTCTGCTGTTGTGTTTTGACTGCTCTATCCTTCAGGCCAGTTGTCTCAGAGGTTCTGTTTGCCTGCTAAGGACAGTGTTTGGGCCTGGCCTGAAGGTTGTGAGTTTTAACTTGGTGTGCTCTGGTCTGCTTATGAAGTAAGACCTGTCACCATCTCCACTGGAACTGAAGCTCTATAAAACTCTCTGTTCAAGGGACTTAGTGGGAGGGGTTTGTGCTGGTCTTCTGGGGAGGGATCTACTGCAATGGGACTGAGGCAATGGTGACTATGAAGGGAGTTCCATCAGCAAGCTAGACAGTCATTTTTGGCACTGTGCTGCTTCCTGTAGGTGGCTCTGTTTTTATGCTGAGGGACAAGGGAAGGAAACAGTGCCACCCAGCTTGTTCCCAGTGTGGTGTCTCTGTCAATGCTGCCTCTCAGGGATGCACTCTGAGAAGAGTAAATAATCTCCCCATTTTGTGCCCTGGGTGTTTTTCAGATCATTGTTACCACACTATCTGCCCTGAATTGTTTGTCCTGCCTGCTCACTAGGGGCAGTGCAGTGCCCTTCACAGTCTATCCCAGCCCAGCCTACTAACATTTAAAACTCCAGGCTTCAAAGCCCCAATGGTTGCAAAAATTGATGAAATTCAGCTCCTCTCCCCTTCCAAGCTAATGGCTTTTAGGTAACATTTTCCTTGTGTATTCCTGTATGTGCTGTACTCTTTCTTTCCCTTCTCCATCACCATGGCCCTCTCCCCTCTGCAGCGTTGGTGATCTGTTTCTCTCTCAAATTGCATCTCCACACTTTCTACTTCCCTTCATTTGGCCTCTTCTCTTCCTTTAGTTGTGGACTTTGTTCTGTCAATTTTCAGGTCAATTTTGAGGGTATTTAGGATGATTTATTAGTTATCTAGTTGTATTTGTGGGATGAGTAGGATCCTCCTACTCTGCTGCCATCTTCCTGCTCCTCCTGCCAATATATAATTGATGTGTAAATCTGTAAATTGGTAGTCTATATGTAAATTGAAGTTATGAAAAATATGTAAAATATTTTATAGATCATCAAAAAGTTATAGTGTACCAAGTGTGATATAGATACTGGTTAATCATATTTTATAGAAATCTTTTTTTCATATTTTATATATATCTTACATATAAATTTTTCCTTTATATTTTATAAATTATCTTTTAAAGATAAGGAATTTTTTATTGCAGAAGTCTACAAAATGAAATTCACCATTTTAAACATTTTAAATGTACAATTCAGAGACATTTAGTACATATTCAATATAGTGCAACAATCAGCACTCTCTAGTTCCAGAAAATTTTCAGGACCTTTAAAGGAGACCCCATATCAGTTAAGAAGTCTGTTCTCTGTCTCTATGGAATGGCCTATGATAGATACTTCACATTATGTGTATGTGGCCTTGTATCTGTCTTCTTTCACTTAACATAATGTTTTTAAAGTTCATCCATCTTAGCAGGGAGCAATACTTCATTCCTTTTTTTTGGGGGGGGGGTTGAATAATATTGTATTGTATCAATATACACATCTTGTTTGTCCATTCCTCTGTTGACAGACTTTGAGTTGTTTCCACCTTTCAGCCATCAATAAAGGGGGTTGCTATAAGTTTTCATATACACATTTTTGCTAGAAAATATATTTCAATCTTTTTGGATGTATACCTAGCAGTGGAATTACTGGATCATATAGAAAGTCTATATTTAATTGTTGAAGAACCACTGAACTATTTTCCATAGTAGTTGCACAATTGTACAATCCCACCAGCAATACATAAGTGTTCAAATTTCTCCACATCTTTAGCAAAACTTGTTATTTTCCGTTTTTGAAATAATACCCACATATTGTAAGAACATATGGTTTACCCTGGAGAGTGTTCCATGTGTACTTGAGCACATTTATTCTATCTAGTGTTTTTGTGTGAAATGTTGAGCATTTTATAGATCTTACATGTGATTGGTTTATAATGTTATTTAAGTTCTCAATGTCCATATTGATTATTGTCCAGTATTCCTATTCATTATTGAAAGTGAATTGTTGAGGTCTTCAACTATTATTGTTGAATTGTCTATTCTTTCATTTCTGTCAGTTTTGGCTACATATATTTTAGGACTCCATTGTTACATGCACATATGTTTATAATTGTTATCTCTACTGGATGGATTGACAACTTTACTAATATATAATGCCTTTCCTAGACTCTTATAAATATGTTTGACTTCAAATCTGTTGTGTCTTATATCACTATATCTACCTTACCTCTCCTTGGTTACTGTTTGGGTAAAGTATTTTTTTTCCAACTGTTCATTTGTAGTCTACTTTTGCCTTCAGATCTAAAAAGAGTCTCTTGTACCCTTACTTATAAAATAATATATATTTGGATCATATTTCACATCAATTTTACCAATCTCTGCTTTTTAAATAAGAGATTAATAAATTTACAATGAAAATAATTACTAATATAGAAGGATTGCTACTTATGTTTTTCTACTTAATATATATATATATATATATTATGCCTTTTTCCTCTCAATGCCTCCATTACTGGCCTTCTTTTTTGTTTAATTGATCTTAGTATGCCATTTTTATTCCCTCTCATTCATTTTCTGTATATTTTTGTTGTTATTTTCCTAGTGTTTATTCTTTTGTCACAATAAATATTTTAAATTTATAGCAATATGGTTTGAATTAGTAATCAACTTCAATGTCACAAGACGTTATGCTTCTATATCCTTCCTTCCCTTCATTGTATTATAATTGTCACAGTTTTATCTTTATAAATCATGTGCTGATTACCTTAGATTTATAATTATAATTTTATGCATGTTTTCTTTTATATCATAAAGTTACAAACTCCAAACATAATAATACTTATTATATTTATATTATAAAATACTTTCATTTATCTTTGTAGCTACCTTTACTTTCTTTGTGTGCATAGCTTCAAGTTACTATATAATGTCCTTTTATTTCAGCTCATAAGCCAACCTTTATTATAATCTTATAGGGTGCTTTTACTATAGCAATGAACTACTTCACCTTTTATTTAGTTGGGAAAGTCTTAATTTCCCTTTCACTTGTAAAAGGATAGTTTTCCCAAAGAATTCCTATTTGATAGGTGCATTTTTCCTTTTAGCATTTAAAAAAAAATATTTATTTATTTATTTATTTATTTATTTATTTATTTATTTGAGAGAGATAGTGAGCATGCAGGTGGAGGGACAGAGAGAGAGAGAGAAAGAGAACCCCAAGAAGATTCCCCACTGAGCAGGGAGCCTGATGTAGGGCTCAGTCCTATGACCCTGAAATCATGACCTGAGTAGAATTCAATATTTGGATGCCTAACTGATTGATGCCTAACTGACTGAGCCCAGATGCCTTCCTTTTAGCACTTTAAAAATGTCACTTTCTTTTTCTGGCCTACATGATTTCTGATGAGAAATCAAAGTTAATATCATTGAGAATTTTTTAAATTGTGGTAAAAATCACAAAATTTATTATCTTAATTTTAAGGTCAGCAGAAGAGGAAGCCTAGGAGTGGACCTAGGGACCTATGCTGTTTTTTTTTTTTTTTTTTTTTTTTTTTTTGTGGGGGAGGGATACTTTTCTTTATAACTGTGAGAGGAAATATAATTTTTTAGAGGTCAGTGTTAGTCCATATGTTGGAAAGAAAAGTTGTTGTTTAGAATCAGAGCAATCTGAGGAGTTCCATTTTATTTCCCTGGTGCTAAAAAACAACAAACAACATCCACGAAGGAAAGAAGAAAGAAAGAAAGAAAGAAAGAAAGAAAGAAAGAAAGAAAGAAAGAAAGAAAGAAGTAAATCAAATGAAGATAAGCGCCTCAAAAAATGAAACCTTAACAGTCATTATATTTTAATTTTTTTTAAGTTTACCATGTAGTAATGTTAACTGCATGCACATTGTTGGACAACAGACCTCTAGAAAATTTTCATTTGCAAAACTTAAATTTTTTACTCATTGAACACTAATTCTCCATTCTTTCCCTGCCCCTGAAAATCACTATAATACATCCTGATTCTAAGTATGTGATTATTTTAGATATATCATGTAAGTGGAATCATGTAATACTTGCCTTTTTAGGGTTTTTTGTACCTTGCATATCTCTTTTATTAAGTTTTTATTTAATCCAGTTGGTTAACATACAGTAAATGTAATATTAGTTTCAGGTGTACAATATAGTGATTCAATACTTCCATACAACACCTGGTGTTCATCACTTTGCATAGCTTTAAAATTCATCCATATGGTAGCTTATGTCAAAATTTCCTTCCTTTTTAAGGCTGACTGATTAAATGGACTTACTTTTGCCATTTTCCTATTTGTTTTCTCAATGCTTTATACTTTATTGTTCCTCATTTTCTACATTTCTGTCCTTTTTTGTATGTTTAGTTGATTTATTATAGTAAAATTTTTCTTGTTTCCTTTTGCATATATACTATCAGTATTTTTTGTGTTACCATAGAGGTTGCATTTAACATCCTAATTTTATAGCATGCTAATTTAGATTTATACCAGTTGAGCTTCATTAATGTACAAAAACTCTACTCCTTTACATCTCCATCTCCATTTCTATCAGTTGATGTCACAAAATTAGATTTTTATATATTGTGTACTTCCAAACAGAAGTTAATAATTTTTAAAGTTCTTTAGTTTCTTAAATTATGTTGAAAATAAAATGTGAAGTTACAAGCCAGAATTACAATAACATTGTAATTGATCCTGATTTTATAAATATCAAGAATTAGGTAATAACATATATCTTGTGTGAAACACAATTTATGATTGCATAAAATCTAAGACATCCTAAATTCAAAACCAGTATGTTGACGTCATTTCTGGCTTGTAAGATTATAAGTATTAAATCTCAGATTACTTTGTAGTATCTATTACTTGTCTACTAAAAGAAATGTGTTGACAAATATTTTTTAGAAAATAATGACCCATATTATCCTTCCAAGATTCAAACAGGAAAACTCAGACCTAACTACTGCACTTGTAACATTCTACATCTGATCACTCTCACTACTCTTGTCTTCCTCATCTACATAATTCAGAACTTTCAATAATCACATAATTTGTAACCTTAATATTCTTACCTGTGCATATCTGCCTTGTTCCTGCTTCTAAGAACAAGTGTCTTTCAACCATATTACCTGTCTTCTTTTTCTTTTCATAAACTTTTTCTTATCTCCCTGGTTGAAGTACTTACGGATCAGATTAAATACCCTATTTAGTCCCAGTATCCAACCATAATGCTCTGGTCAAATGTGAAGTTCCAAAGTATTCTGATTTAATCCACTTCTTTTATTCTCCACTCTGACAGTTCTAATGAAAAAAACAAAAAGGTCACATTTATCCTGGACTACTGAAGTAGCCATACAACTTGGAAACATCATCACTCTATTAATCCATGTACCTCACAGATGCAAAAAGGATCCTATAAAGCACCTGCTTAAAATCCCCCAGTGCCTTTCTGTAGTACTTAGACTAACTTCCAAATTCTAGTTTATGAAGCCCTATGAGATCTGGCCTTGCCCTACTCTTTGTATCATGTTACTTTATTACCCTAATCTTCCTGCTCCCCCTCCCCCCACCAACCCCCATCATTTAACTCTACTCAAACTGGCCTGTTCCATTTATAACTTAAGCCTTTGGATGAGTTACATTATTTTTCCCAGAACAGCCTTTCCTATGGAATTTAAGAGGTTGGCTCCTTCTTGTTGGTCAGAACACAGCTAAAATGGTAATATCTACAGAGTAGCTTTCTCTAACCATTGAATTTCATATGTCTCTGAAGCTGAAATCTATTATCTAGAATAGCATACTTTATCATTGGATGGTTTCTTACTTATTTGTTTATTTCTCAGACTTTAACATAACTTTCATTATGTCTTTTTGGTCTTCTTGTATTCTCAGTACCTAGCTCACAGTTTGTTATATAAATTATTAAATAAAAGACTAATAAATGAACAGATGACTATTCCATGAGAAAACTTTATCATAATCCATGTTAGAATTAATTTCTCCTTCTCTATTGCCACACAACCTCTGAGCATTACTGTGTTATAATGAGATTTGTACATATTTTTCTCCTGCATTATATACCAAGCAATTTGATATAAATGAGTGGGATTTTTTTTCCCATCTTTGTACTTTCCAAGTAAGTGCCTTGCACAGTGCCTTAGCATCTTAGAAAAAATGGCCATTTGTAAATGTTTTTCTAGTTGAATTATGTTGCCTTTACAAAATCTTAAGAGTCTTTCATGAGTATTCCTAAGGGAAAGGTTTTTCTCTTGGAACCTCTCATGAGTACTTAGACCAAAATTAATTGCTAGTTCTTTTCTGTTTCCATTGTGGTCAGCATATGCTAAGTGTTTTTAACAATATGATTTATATTGTAGACATGTTATCAACATGTCTGTTTCCACAGCTAGGATGAGAATATGTTAGCATTGTGTCTTAAATATAACAGGGCTTAAAAATATCGCTGATAATGAATTGAAATAATATTTAGTTATTTGTAAATTCCCATAAAAATATGGGGAATTACCAGAGCAAAACATGACACCTGTGAAGACTGAGCAGTCTTTACCCAAAGGTAATCATGCATATTTCCAGAAAGGCCTTGACTACCATTTATCCACTAGTCAGTCAACTGTAAGCAATTGGCTTTCAGAAATCAAAGTTGAAGTTATTTAGATGCATTTTATTTAGCAAAGTCATGAAATCTTATGATAATCAAGGATAGCCCATAATTCACTCTTTGGGGTAAAGAGGTAATATGACTCTTATTTACTCTTTTTTATTTGCAAATTACTCTATTTAAAATCATATCCATCTTTAGATAGGGGCATCAAGAATGTTTACAATAGCAAACAATAACAACACTAACAGTCTTTTTTAGGGATAGGGAGTTATGCTAGGTGTACAGGAATTAGAATTTAATTTCTCTCTCTTTTTTTTAATAATAAAGATTTTATTTATTTATTCATGAGAGACACACAGAGAGAGGCAGAGACATAGGCAGAGGAAGAAGCAGGCTCCATACAGGGAGCCCTATGTGGGACTCAATCGCGGGACTCCCGGATCACAAACTGAGCCCAAAGCACTTAAGCATTGAGCCACCCAGGCTTCCCTATAATTTAATTTCTGATAGGATTTTGTCTTACTCTGACAAAATTATAACATAAATAATTAGAACAATAACATCCAACACAAAAGAATATTTATCAGAAATAAAGGAACTTCCGAAGTAGTCAGTATTCACACCTTGGATGATTTTTTTGATGAAATATGTTGACCAAAACCACCTATAACATATTTGAGAGAACAGGAATTGTGCCATGAGATATAGTGTTATACCTGGAGGAAACCAAACGCTCTTTGATCCCCCCCCCAATGGAAACATGGATGCAGTTTGTTTTTAATAGACTACTTTTACTAGACACTGCAGTCTCTGGGAATATAGTAATGAGCCAGACATAGTATGCTGTAGTTTTTAGAAACTTTTCATTATAGTGGAAAAATTTGGAAGTTCAGCACGTATGACATAAGGTGACCATTCTTCTTCAAGTACTTTGTTTTATATTCCTTACAAGCTGGAACAGACAAAATTGCAGAATAGTAAACTTATCACTGAAACAAGAATAGCAGAGGAGCACAAAGGCCATCCTTCCTCTGCAAATCTTCAGTCTAAGAATTTTGTAGCCATCTAGCCATGACCGCATTGCTCAGAGCAGTCAAACTAGGGAAGATCTAGAGTCTCCAAGGAATAGATGGATGAATAGTAGAATCTAGAAGATAGGTAACTCTCCAGAATCCTGACAATACACCCTGATTTGGCTGGGGGTGTGGGGGAATCATATTCAAATTCTTATGCCATAATGCCATTCTTGGAGTCACTAAATTATTCAAAATACTGTCTGGCCTACAGTCAAAGAATCTGGAAAAATGTTCTCAAATATTTGAGCAAAAAAAGATCTTTGTGGAGACCAAACCACTCTTGAGAGTTTAAAAATATTGTTCTACGTTTGATTCTGAAGCTTCTTTGGGACATAATTATGGTGATTTTTGTCTTAAATCTTTTATCTTCCTATGGGCATGTACCACCGTAGTAGTGGTGAGGAATTTTGAAGTCACATTTAATTCCCAATGTTATCCATTTTTGATATCATTACTCAGTTCATGTAAAAGCTCCATTTTAGCAGACATTTAGGAATTGAATCTTTATTCCTCATGTTATGTCAATTTCTGAATAAAGTATTCAAACTTCTGCATGTCAATTTAACAAGAAAAAAGGAGAAGAAGCAGAGATTTTACCAACTGGGTCCTAGAAGAGTGCTTTGATTAATGGAAACAGTTCTCCAATCTTGGCATTACATAATTTGCCTACAACAATTTACTGTTTTACTCATGACGTCAGATCTATTGCTTGCTATGACTACTTATTTCCCCAGGATACATCAGTGCCTGGAAAGGCTACACATTTTTCTATAAGATACATTATATTGGGCTAAGGAGCAGGACAATATTTTCTCTGACTAATCCTAAAAGATGCAAATGTTCATACTGGCAGGGCTTCAGAATGGTGTTACTTCTAAGGTATATTTCAGAGGGAGATACTGTGCAGCTTTCTTTCTAGTACATACACCACCAGTCTTGCCAAAACTGGGAGAAATATTACATGGAGTCTGTTAAAAAATAAAATTCAGCTGAGTAAATTTTAAAGACATTACTGGTTTTATTCAACAATTTATGAAGCTAATTAGCATCCCATCTAGCTGAAAGAAAGGAGCTCTAAGGAACTGTACAAAATGAGAGACTATTATAGGCAGAAGGGAGTGGGAACAAGGGAGTTATACTAGCAAAAAGTGGATTGGTTTGGCCAAGATCCCTTTCTTTTGGGGGTGGGAGGAGTCTATCATGGAGATTACATTCCTAGTCCTGCAGAAGTGACTTCTGATTTACTGGTTTTAGATTTGATTTCTGGGAGAGGCTGAAACTGTAATTAAGTCTTGATTCGGTGATGTGGGACTTAACAATGAGTCCACTTTGGCCCTGTCTTTTGATGGAGTGAAAACCATCAGCATTTTGGCCTTACAAATTTTTCTTCATCCATGAGAATGCATTTTATCCTCTCGATTCCTGGTACACCTGCCTTACATACACATTACATCCCATCTCTCTCCCAGAAATAATTTAGACAGGAATGTGTTTGTGTGATCACTAAAGATTGAACTTCTACTGATGTAATGTCAAAACACATGTATAATCATATTTATTTGTCTATTTATTCATTTATTTATATCACTAATTCTCCTGTGGAGCTTCAGCTCTGTTTATTTTGAGTTGTTTGTTTTCATTCTTGCATTGCTGTGGGTGAGAATTCCTCATCTTAATCCATACTCTCAATCAAGTGAGAAGAAATTTTTTAAAAAAGACTTAATTAGCAAATTATTACTGAATAGTGTCTGTTCTGTGATAATAATTATTGAAAAAATAGCAGTATAGAAACCATGAAAATAATTCCAAACCAGTTAGTAAGGCAATAGCTTGTATTCAGAACATACCTCATTTAAGAAGTCAACCCTTCTCTGCCAGGAAGGCAGGCTACACACTGACTTCTTTAAGAAATATTTAAGGGGTGCCTGGCTGGCGCAATCAGAAGAGCATGAGACTCTTGGTTTTGGTGTTATAAGTTTGAGCCCCATGTTGGGTGTAGAGATTGCTTAAAAATAAAATCTTTATTAAAAAAATAAATATTTAAGATAACAGTCCTTAAAGCTTTAAAAAGAATTAGTATTTCAGGATATTTGTAAACCGTGGGTTATTTTTTTTCCTCCTGTAGCAGGATTACACTAATGATATTTTACTATATTGCTAGATGTGGGATGAGAGATAGCCAAGGTAATAATTCTGGAAGTTCATATTCTTAGACAACAACAACAACAAAAAATAGAGACGTCAAATTTTAGAAACTGCTCTATAAGGTTGTTTATTCTTCACTGAAGTGGAATATCTTACTACATTATGTGCTGGCACTTTGTAAAGCATTTAGGTAGGATACTCTACCAATTTAGGGTCAGAACAAATACAAAATAATCTGTAATGCCAATACAAAAAATGATATTGGCATTATAGAGGTATACCATCTGTAAGTAACCACTATGTTGAATTTTCTATGGAAAAGGAACATGATATCACTAGTATCTTAAGCTTAAACTTCTTGGTGTATTATAAACTGGAAATCATAGTGATCAGAATGCTTATGAAGCACTAGAAACCAGAGAATATGAAAACCTGCAGGTGGAAACTCTAAATATTGCATATTTTATTGGATGTTTCTTTCTCTATGTTGCAAACATCAATTATTAAATATGACCAACATTATTTAAGTAGTCAGTTTTAATCATAATATTTTACATGTATACTTATACCATCATAATGAAAGCTCCCAATGTGTTTTACAGACCATACACAGCTTTATTAATGAAAAGTAGCTATATCCACTAAAAGCACATTTTTATTCAAGATAATTGTAAAATGCAATAGTCATAGATTATGCTAATAGACAAGAGAAAGGACATGAATAAATAAAAGCCACAGATAATCCCCCAAACCTAATTTTAATGACTATTTTAAATTTTCTTCTTCTACCAAACCTTTATAAGGGCTGCTAACAAGTAATAAAATTGACTGATGGCAATTTAATTCCTCCTTCCTTCTGTTACTCACCTAACTGGTGGAAATGCTAACAAGCATGTGAATAGCCAATGGGCAGATAGTAGAGGAAAAGGGAGGAGAAGGTGGAACAGAGGTAATCCACCACCTGGATAATCAGCTCATGAATAACAGAGTTGACGAGAAGGTAACACTTCAGTAAGTACTGTAATAAACTCAGTGATCAGCATGCTCAGTGGCTTAGTGGCAGGAAAGAGGACTACTATCTTTACAACTACAAGGAAGTCCATGATTTTTACAGAATTTATACTGCAAAAAGGGTATCAGGCTTCAATGCAAAAAAACAAAACAAAACAAAACAAACAAAACAAAACAAAAAACCTGCCTTGTTTGAAGTGGAGGGTTTAGATCATCTCTAAAATGCCTTTTCTTATGTTACATAAAGGCTCCAAGTTTACCAGACAGCTTAAGGGGCACACATGTATCATCATGATGCTCTCGCTGCTTATAAAATTCACCAATCACAGAATTCAAGAGGCACAATATGTGACAATGTGGATTGTTTTGATCTTCTCCAAATTATGTTTTCCTTAACTGCCTGAAGTTACAGATTATTTCCTTGGAGACACAGGGAAGCTTGTGAGAAGATGGATAGTTGGGTTCAATGATGGCACTGTGGCCTGATAAAGCAGCACATCTATCTATAATAATTTTGCTTGGGTACACAGTTTATCACAGTTATTTTTAACATCACTCCTAATCGAGAATCATGTCTTTAGTTTAGTGTGGTTTGGTTTAGTTTAGTTTTGTTTTGTTTTCCTTGCTCTATCACAAAGTTCTATAAGGAAGTTTAGAAGTAATCCAAGTAAGGAAGTAGGAAGGAAGGAAGAGAGCAAGGAAGAGTTCATTGTTCATCCAAGTAAGGACACTTCGGTTGTTCAATGGCAGGAAATAGAAGCAATGGCCAAGTCTTTCTCCCAGATCTCTTTCAATCTATTTATTTTCTATAATAATTTAATACATATTTGTTAGAAAACCCTCCAATAACAATTACATAAAATCCTTCCTTGTTTAGGGATTTTTACCTTCGTAGGCCACTAAATATTTCTTCAATATTCTCAATGAGATTAAGTCTCCATTTCTTTCTTCTTTGTAGGGGTCAATTATACTCTCACCACCTTTAGGCAGTCCCACTTTCCAAGGGCCATTTGTACTTTGCAAAACAATATTTTGACTTCTAGATCTAGAAGTCTTACCAATGCCAGAGCATTAATTCTCCTCTTTCATAATGTTGAACATTGGCAAAGAAGTTGGTGACCTCACCTCTAGATATATACTTAATATCACATATTAGTATTGAGTACATTAAAACTATTACATTTATCACTCCTAATTGGGTCCTAAGCAGAAAAAAAAAAAAAAAAGGAGTTCACAGCATGCCCTCTGTGAGCTGTCATAAACAGAAATATGAGGCAGTGACAGACTCTCTAAAGCTTGACAGCTGATGATTAGGATGTTTTAATTTAGTGGACATATAGAACTTCTTCTGACATCTAAATGGGTGAGTGCCCTAAGTAATCTATTTTTTTCCCACATTCAAATTTAGACTGAACAAAAAGTAGCTTAAAGTAGCATTTTAAAGAAACAGAGTCAGCAGAGGAGTTGATATTAGCATAGCATTGAATTTAGAAGTATGTTGACAGTATAAAATAATTAAATCACAACTGAATTAATTAAAATAGATTTTACACATTTTCTTTCTCATTCATACTATTAAGGGAATATATGCACAAGAGAGTGCTACTTTAGAAAGTTTTCTGTATGTTTCCCTTTGTCATCGTCGTCTTCTTCTTCTTCTTCTTCTTTCTTCTTCTTTCTTTCTTTCTTTCTTTCTTTCTTCTCCTTCTCTTTCTTCTCCTACTCCTTCTTCTCCTTCTCCTTCTCCTTCTCCTTCTCCTTCTCCTTCTCCTTCTCCTTCTCCCTCTTCTTTCTTCTTTCTTCTTCCTCTGATCTGGATTTTACCTCAGTTACTTGCACCTCTATAGAATGAATCTCCTATGCTAGGAAACATGAATAGGGAAGATAATGTGTAGCCTCTTTTGACTTGGAGGGAGACAGTATATAATGGATAGTGGAATAACCTACAGAAACATGCTACATCTTAGACTGCTGGATAGTTATGATACTTTAATTGGTGTATTTTATTTGAATGAAACTGCTTTACAAAATTCTAAGTATAGAAAGTTTCACCTTTTTATTATTTGCTTTTTTGCTTTTATTCCTGCATTTTTTTCTTTTAAAGATTTAATTAATTTATTTATTCATGGGAGACACACAGAGAGAGGCAGAGACATAAGCAGAAGGTGAAGCAGGCTCTTTGCAAGGAGCCCAATGTGAGACTTGATCTCAGGATCCCAGGATCATGCCCTGAGGTGAAGGCAGAGGCTCAACCACTGAGCCACCCAGTGGCCCCTCTTCCTGAAAATGTTCAAACTCTTGGAACTATTGAGAACTTATAGATCCACTCTATGATTTCAGATTTCTTTTTTTAAAGATTTTATCTATTTTTTCATGAGAGATGCAGAGAGAGAGGCAGAGACATAGGCAAAGGGAGAAGCAGGCTCCTCATCGGAAGTCCAATGGGGGACTTGATCTCCAGACCAGGATCATGCCCTGAGCTCAATTGCTGAGCCATCCAGGCGTCCCATATTATATCAGATTTCTGTGAAAGTTTTATTAACTCTCAGATAGTTCCCTCAACTCACCCATTTGTTGCTCTATGTGATCCAAGATAAAAATTTTGTTTTATAACTTCAGATTATGGTTGTTCATAGAATACTAATAATGAATGATGAACAGTTATTCTCCAGCTGTTAGAAAACTCTTGAAAAATTTTTGTTCTACTCTTGAGAGAATGTTTTTATCATGGGAAAGAATAATTAGGAAGATCATTAGAAGAAGAATTAGGAAGAATCCTAATGTAAGTTTGAGGGAGCAGGAAAATTACACTTGAAGTAGAAAATGAGAAAAACACCAGAACAGAAGACTTTAAAAACCTTCTTGTCTACCTAACATTTTGTTTTCTGGGATAACCCTGGATACAATATACCAGAACTATATAGCTTTATTCCTCTGCCATGATTCATAAGAAGAATATATTGACTGTTAGCTAATGTTAAAATAATTCTCATCAGCATTTGAATTTGAATTTATAAATCACCTCTCTCTTGGTAAAATTTATCTTAGGAAGAAACAATTTATAAAGAATGAGGAGTCTCTTGGTTCCATCACTGTTAGAGGACAGCATATTTGGATAAACGGGACAGAATCAGAAAACTGGGATCTTATTTTCATGTGCATTAGTTTGCTTGATGGGAGCCAACAAAATTTCACATGTGTGATCTTTCCACTTTAAACTGAATTGGCTGGAATAGTTGGAGATAAGAGTTATTTTAATTATTTTTAGGAGGAGGGCATGTTAATAAAAGTTTTTATCTGTATATTTGCAATAACATGAGTAGAGTGAAGTGGAACAGTGGACCTGACCAAATGATTTGCATATGGATTCCTGTGTATCATTGAATGACACTAACACTGAATCTAATAATTACTAGTTTTTCCCCAAAACTTTTCTGAATTTTCTGGTTGTTTTTCTCCAACCACACAGGTTTGTTTTGTTGTAGTTGTTATATTATTTTTTATTTTTATTTTTTTGCTTTTTGTTAAAAGTGGAGAGGAATGAAATTGACGAAGAATATAGAATAGTAGAGAAAAGATAAAAAATACATGGCATTGGCCATGAATAGATACTTTCTGTCGGACTTCAGATAGTACTGAACTATGCATATGTAGCATTGAAGGGTATAAGAAGCATAAGCCACAGATTAGACGAAACCTTCTGTACCCTATTTATTTATAGTCAAGATTATTTAAGGGATGCAAGGAAAAACAGGAACATATTTATAGAGGGGTTCCCAGAATTCTTTAGTCTTGTCATATTTTAAAATATTATTTCTTGGTCTGCCATTTGATATCTTTCAGAGTGAGTTCTGCCAAATTATATGGGAAATGTTATCATTAAATATCTTTACATTCACAAATGCTAAGATAATCATTATAGAAACACAATAAAAATAGCATAAATGTAAAGCTTTACTATCAACAATGCATTTTCACCTTCATTATTTAATGCTCACAGTTACCCTATGTACCAATTAGACTAGATAGATTATGCAACAGTAACAATACCTAAAATTACAAGCCCTATTTCTTGCTCACTATACATATTTACTGTGGATAAGCTAAAGGTTTTGCTCTAATAGCATTCAGGAATTTGGGTTGCCTGAAACCTCATCTCAGTATGTTATTCCACCATTTCCACTGCAATAATAGTAAGTTAAAAAATAGTGTATTGTGCATTAACTTTGAAAGTTTCCAAGAGTGACCATCATTTAACATCTTGTGCTTAATTGGCATGTCACATGGTCACATCTAACCCCAAAGGTATTGGGGAAATTAAACTCTACTGATTGCCTAGAAGGAGCATGCTTAGAAATATGTCTTGACTATTATACCCAAGGAGGTAATTATTTTTCTTCTAATTACACAGTTTATTTATTTATTTATTTATTTATTTATTTATTTATTTATTTATTTATTGTTTATTGTTTATTTATTCATGTGTGTATTCTACATACTGTATTGGGTATATTCACTTACAATTCTCCTTTCTCTTGAAAGAGATCAAGAGATAGGCCATGGGACACAGATATGTATGTAACAGAGACTTTCTAAAATCAGTTAAATGGGAGCTAACAGGTTAGAAATTAAATTCAGTGCTTTTTGTTCGATTACCTTTCCTTCCCACATCTATTGAAGTGTCCTCAGCTTACTGTGATGGAACAGTATTTAACTACCATGATTATCATTTTTCCAATACTTAACATTATTAGATGGCTAGTGAGTGCCACTGCTAGGCTCATGATACTGTGAAGTTACAAGTTTCTTAGGAAGTGAGATTATCCATAAACAAATGAAGATTTTAGAGTAGGGGGTCTCTTTATTCAGTCACAATAAATAAATAATACCTTAGCCACTGTAACTAGCTATCCCACCAATTCTAGATGTACAGTTTCACCTGTATGAATGTGTTAAGTAAATGGAAGCATATTAGCTGGAGCTGAATTTTTTTGTTTCTCATATGGTCATTTAGATTTCAGTTTCCCTCACTAAAGCTCTCAATACATGACAGGTGACATTAGAAAAATATGTATATATGGACATATCTATCAGTTTGTTCATTTGAGAAATGCCTTCACTTTTCTCAGTTCTTGTTTTTGCATATCTGAGACATTTTTTTCATGTCCTCTTAAAGTTTGGTTTTAGCCAGTCATTCTAAAGTTTGATTTACTAACAGATCTCCAGGTAATTTATGTTCTCACTTTGCTTACTTTTTAACAACTTTTTAAAAATATGATTAACCAGAAAATCATATCAACTAAAATAAGTGGAAGATGTTTCCCTGGTATAGCTATGTGCTCTGAAATTCATACTGAATTATTTCTATATGTTCCTGACCTCTTCCTTTCAAATTTCCTATGTAATGAGTTTAATTCCTAATGTCCTTACAATGTATCATTGATGATGTGATTATGAATAATCTCTGAATTGTATACAAATCCATGTGTTTTCATTACCAGACATGACTTTCTTTGTTAATCAAAAATAATCAATAAAACAAAGGGTTTTATTCAGGGTTCTTGGTTATAACCAACGGGGAAAAACAGTATTTGTAAACAATAAGAGAATCATCACAAGCAAATTTGGATTCAGAAAATCAGCAGTAAGCTGACAAACCAAGATTGGAAATTGGTAGAAATCAAAGGAGCTCTGGACAGTGAACAGCAGGAATCACATAAAAGGCATGCATTAGGAACAATATGGTTTACATACCATCTAGGCTGCTGCTGGAAATCTGACCTCCAAGCATTTCCTCTGCCACTAGCATGAGACCCCCTCTTTTAAGGGTCTCTGATTGAGATTAAATCCCATGTCCAACTCCTGGCTATATCTGTGAGTGGAAAGGGAAAAGACTATGACCTTCTTGCTTTAAGAAAACTAGCAGCTTATGGAAGTTTGCTGTGGAAGGGGGAACCTCAGCAATTTCCATTCAAATAAGAATACACAAATTATGAAACTCCTACAAAGGAGAGATAAGTATAACAGTAGCAATAGGAAGGAGTGGGGCAGGGTATAGAATGGGAATTTTTTTAAATTAAAAAGTGAAGTATATACTTTTCAGAAATACTTATGAACATATGATCTATAAAAACGTTACCTGCTAATTGTTTTTTCTAATTTTTAAGGAACTGCTAAAGAAAACAAAATGGCTTTATTTTTTTAGGTAAGTCTATTTTTTTTTAATTTATTTTTTATTGGTGTTCAATTTACTAACATACAGAATAACCCCCAGTGCCCGTCACCCATTCACTCTCACCCCCCGCCCTCCTCCCCTTCTACCACCCCTAGTTCGTTTCCCAGAGTTAGCAGTCTTTACGTTCTGTCTCCCTTTCTGATATTTCCCACACATTTCTTCTCCCTTCCCTTATATTCCCTTTCACTATTATTTATATTCCACAAATGAATGAGAACATATAATGTTTGTCCTTCTCCGACTGACTTACTTCACTCAGCATAATACCCTCCAGTTCCATCCACATTGAAGCAAATGGTGGGTATTTGTCATTTCTAATGGCTGAGTGATATTCCATTGTATACATAGACCACATCTTCTTTATCCATTCATCTTTCGATGGACACCGAGGCTCCTTCCATAGTTTGGATATTGTGGACATTGCTGCTATAAACATCGGGGTGCAGGTGTCCCGGCGTTTCATTGCATTTGTATCTTTGGGGTAAATTCCCAGCAGGGCAATTGCTGGGTCATAGGGCAGGTCTATTTTTAACTCTTTGAGGAACCTCCACCAGATTCCCAGAGTGGCTGCACCAGTTCACATTCCCACCAACAGTGTAAGAGGATTCCCTTTTTCTCCGCATCCTCTCCAACATTTGTTGTTTCCTGCCTTGTTAATTTTCCCCATTCTCACTGGTGTGAGGTGGTATCTCATTGTGGTTTTGATTTGTATTTCCCTGATGGCAAGTGATGCAGAGCATTTTCTCATATGCATGTTGGCCATGTCTATGTCTTCCTCTGTGAGATTTCTGTTCATGTCTTTTGCCCATTTCATGATTGGATTGTTTGTTTCTTTGGTGTTGAGTTTAATAAGTTCTTTATAGATCTTGGAAACTAGCCCTTTATCTGATATGTCATTTGCAAATATCTTCTCCCATTCTGTAGGTTGTCTTTGAGTTTTGTTGACTGTATCCTTTGCTGTGCAAAAGCTTCTTATCTTGATGAAGTCCCAATAGTTCATTTTTGCTTTTGTTTCTTTTGCCTTCGTGGATGTATCTTGCAAGAAGTTACTGTGGCCGAGTTCAAAAACGGTGTTGCCTGTGTTCTTCTCTAGGATTTTGATGGAATCTTGTCTCACATTTAGATCTTTCATCCATTTTGAATTTATCTTTGTGTATGGTGCAAGAGAGTGGTCTAGTTTCATTCTTCTGCATGTGGATGTCCAATTTTCCCAGCACCATTTATTGAAGAGACTGTCTTTCTTCCAATGGATAGTCTTTCCTCCTTTATCGAATATTACCACATATTGGGTCACAAATCGGGTCTGAACCGATACCAAAAGATTGGGATCGTCCCTTGCATATTCTCAGACCATAATGCCTTGAAATTAGAACTAAATCACAACAAGAAGTTTGGAAGGACCTCAAACACGTGGAGGTTAAGGACCATCCTGCTAAAAGATGAAAGGGTCAACCAGGAAATTAAGGAAGAATTAAAAAGATTCATGGAAACTAATGAGAATGAAGATACAACCATTCAAAATCTTTGGGATGCAGCAAAAGCAGTCCTAAGGGGGAAGTACATCGCAATATAAGCATCCATTCAAAAACTGGAAAGAACTCAAATACAAAAGCTAACCTTACACATAAAGGAGCTAGAGAAAAAACAGCAAATAGATCCTACACCCAAGAGAAGAAGGGAGTTAATAAAGATTCGAGCAGAACTCAACGAAATCAAGACCAGAAGAACTGTGGAACAGATCAACAAAACCAGGAGTTAGTTCTTTGAAAGAATTAATAAGATAGATAAACCATTAGCCAGCCTTATTAAAAAGAAGAGAGAGAAGACTCAAATTAATAAAATCATGAATGAGAAAGGAGAGATCACTACCAACACCAAGGAAATACAAACAATTTTAAAAACATATTATGAACAGCTATACGCCAATAAATTAGGCAATCTAGAAGAAATGGACGCATTCCTGGAAAGCCACAAACTACCAAAACTGGAACAGGAAGAAATGGAAAACCTTAACAGGCCAATAACCAGGGAGGAAATTGAAGCAGTCATCAAAAAAAACCTCCCAAGACACAAGAGTCCAGGGCCAGATGGCTTCCCAGGCGAATTCTATCAAACATTTAAAGAAGAAACCATACCTATTCTCCTAAAGCTGTTTGGAAAGATAGAAAGAGATGGAGTACTTCCAAATCCGTTCTATGAGGCCAGCATCACCTTAATTCCAAAACCAAACAAAGACCCCACCAAAAAGGAGAATTATTTTTGTTTTAAGATGTATTTTGTATAACTATACATTTATTGTTATTATTTTTTATCATTAAGCACCCATGACAGGTCTCAGCTGCCACAGTAGACTGTCCAAGAGTAGAATTATCTAATTTGTACCACATTGAGTTAGAAGAAACTTACCAAAAATTAAATAGAGGAATACTTAAGCCTATATAAATTACCCTGAAGGATTTACAAAAGGCTAATAAACAATGTTCTTCCTTTCACACTGATGTTTTTCCTGGCATCTCGTGCTTTTATACATGGTTCCTCTAATTGTCTAGGAAATTTCTGCATCAAAAATACCTGGAAGATAACATGCTTGTATAAATGCAGAACTGGAAGCACCTTCTAGAACCACTGAATCTGCGTTTGAATTGATGAGACTAGAAATACACATATTCAAAAACATTTCAAATATATTCAAACATTTAAGAATATGTGTATCAGAAATTGTTCTCAGTAGCACAAACAGATTAATGTAAGTTGGATCAAGTTTCATAAGTAAGAAAAAAAAATCAGGAGGCGCCAGATGAATTCAAAAAGGAAAAGCATCAAGGAATTACCTATATTTTTGAAATCTTAATCTTTAATATGTGATCACTGTAATGTTCCAGAAGCTGAGATATTTGGGCTGCTGCATCAAAAGTTTATAGGTGCTTACAAATGTTTCTACAATACAAGTGGGATTTTCTCTGTGGGCCAAAGTCATCTCCTGGTTTTCCCAAGTAAATAATACAAAATTTACTAGAGATTTATGAGAATCGTAACCAAAGTTTTTAAAATAAGATTTCCTCGCATGTGATTTTTTAAGCATTGCAAAAGGAAAAGTTATTTTGAATGAAAGAGATCCTGTGAAGGAAAGGGAAGTTGCCAGTCCGCCTTTAGACAGCTTCTGGCTTTAAAGTGTTCTAGCAAACTATTGAAATGAATGGAAGCAATTATAAAAGGAAGCTACTGACCTTTCTGAAAAGGCTGCCAATCCATAATACCTCCTGCAATGCTCATTCCCTTTATTCGTGCTTAACAAACCTTGTCACCCTTGTCGCAGTGCCTCAGAACCCCTTGTTAACTTTTCCCCTTCTGTTGTCTTTAGGGTATCTGCAGCACGTCTGTCTGCTGAAATACCTCTCAATTGCCAATTAAAGGAAGTTTAAGAATGAGTATCTAGGGATGAATTAACCTAGCAAGTTAACCTGGGGGAAGAGTAGGTTAGGGATACAAACGCTCATCATCACAGTCTTACATATTTACCACTCATCTGACATACTTGAGAAAAGGTATTTGTTATATATTTGCACAAAAATCAGGAAGCATTGTGATTCAGTTTTGCAGGGTGTAAACAATTTGAAAAACAAATATCAGAATCTTCCAAAGCCTTCTCTCCCCCCATTGTGTTCATTTTCCCTCAAGTGAAAAAATGCTAATATTTTAGCACTGCTTTGCAGAAACACTTAACAGGTACCTGTAGGTAGTACAAAGCAATTCCTCAAGGAGGGTCTTATCCAGAATATCTTCTTGCTTTATAATGCAGACTTAACACATAAGCCCCTGGATCATCCCTGTTTGGATTAACAATCATTTGAATGATTATTAAGCAGAATTCTCTAGAATTGAGTAGTTCTGGCTTTCAGATAAGAAAAAAAAATCCATATTTAAATCATCCAATATTTGAACATCTTGTAAAGTTTTTTATTCATTTTTAAAAATTTCTTTTGGTTTGTGTTTTTGATTTTCTTCCCTCATATCCATTAGCTTCTTGAAGGGACATTTTAGAAAATGAGCCCTTAGTATCTATCACTGAATGACTAGTTGACCTGCTTGCAGTAGGAGAGGAGAGAGAAATGAGATGGGAGAATTTAAAACATGCAGTGCATTTGATCCTGAGGTATTCTTACTTTCCATAAATATCATGGATTACTGCTAATATTGTTGACAACATAAATAACTTGGTTTATGTTTATAAAGGTTGGGGCACGGAAGAAAAATAGCATACAATGACCCTTAACTATCATGTGATAAGCCATTTCCATGTATGTAATGTAGCATTTCAGTAGCTCTGATGTTATTATTAATTCAGATCTTTAGATGAGGAACCTGAGATAGATACAGATGAATTTATTTGTCTACAGCCATTTGGCTAGTGAGAGGCAGCAAAGAAATTAAAATTCAGATAGAATTTCCTAGTTTAAATAGAATTCTCTCTGGACCTAGAATCAAAGTTTCATTCCTCTCCTAATATCTTGCCATACTACTTATAAATAAATCCATGACCAGATGAATAGGTATCAAATATCAAGTAAAAACAAACAAAACCACAAAATCAGAGATCATTGGTTATCTCACTTCTAACTAGATGATTCAAAGAGATGTTGGAGTCTATAAAAAGTTAATTAATAAAAGCATGTCTTTCTACATGTTTTATCAATATCATCTGAAGAGTTTGTTTCTTGGGGTTCACCCAATTTCACACTGTACTAGAAAGATTATATCATCAAGGGAAGAAAAGTTACCTTTGTAAGAAATGAATAGAAAGTGTCTACAGCTATCACTTAATTCAGATTTCCAATTCTAAAGATGATACTGCTTAAACATAATGCAACTTGCCCACGTTATATAGGAATTATGACAAACCTACTAAATTGCATGCCTTTGCATTCTTTTTATGTGCATGTATACGTTAGCCTAAATTATTTTTGTTTCTTCATATTAACACTTGCTAGTACATTTATGTAGAAATTAGTATTTCCCCTTTTTCTGTGTTTTCTGGGAAAATTTAAAAACAGAGCCATTTATTGAAGAGACTGTCTTTCTTCCAATGGACATCCACATGCAGAAGAATGAAACTAGACCACTCTCTTTCACCATACACAAAGATAAACTCAAAATGGATGAAAGATCTAAATGTGAGACAAGATTCCATCAAAATCCTAGAGAAGAACACAGGCAACACCCTTTTTGAACTCGGCCATAGTAACTTCTTGCAAGATACATCCACGAAGGCAAAAGAAACAAAAGCAAAAATGAACTATTGGGACTTCATCAAGATAAGAAGCTTTTGCACAGCAAAGGATACAGTCAACAAAACTCAAAGACAACCTACAGAATGGGAGAAGATATTTGCAAATGACATATCAGATAAAGGGCTAGTTTCCAAGATCTATAAAGAACTGATTAAACTCAACACCAAAGAAACAAACAATCCAATCATGAAATGGGCAAAAGACATGAACAGAAATCTCACAGAGGAAGACATAGACATGGCCAACATGCATATGAGAAAATGCTCTGCATCACTTGCCATCAGGGAAATACAAATCAAAACTACAATGAGATACCACCTCACACCAGTGAGAATGGGGAAAATTAACAAGGCAGGAAACAACAAATGTTGGAGAGGATGCGGAGAAAAGGGAATCCTCATACACTGTTGGTGGGAATGTGAACTGGTGCAGCCACTCTGGAAATCTGTGTGGAGGTTCCTCAAACAGTTAAAAATATACCTGCCCTACGACCCAGCAATTGCACTGCTGGGAATTTACCCCAAAGATACAAATGCAATGAAACGCCGGGACACCTGCACCCCGATGTTTCTAGCAGCAATGGCCACGATAGCCAAACTGTGGAAGGAGCCTCGGTGTCCAACGAAAGATGAATGGATAAAGAAGATGAGGTTTATGTATACAATGGAATATTACTCAGCTATTAGAAATGACAAATACCCACCATTTGCTTCAACGTGGATGGAACTGGAGGGTATTATGCTGAGTGAAGTAAGTCAGTCAGAGAAGGACAAACATTATATGTTCTCATTCATTTGGGGAATATATATAATAGTGAAAGGGAAAATAAGGGAAGGGAGAAGAAATGTGTGGGAAATATCAGAAAGGGAGACAGAACATAAAGACTGCTAACTCTGGGAAACGAACTAGGGGTGGTAGAAGGGGAGGAGGGCGGGGGGTGGGAGTGAATGGGTGACGGGCACTGGGTGTTATTCTGTATGTTAGTAAATTGAACACCAATAAAAAAATAAATTAAAAAAAAAAAAAAAAAAAAAACAGAGCCATATTAGTACCTACAATAAACTTTTGCCATTGTAGTAGCACTTCCCTTCTCCCATATTTCCAAATCCTGTTATCTTTGTATCTGACCTATCTTAAGAAGACTGAATTACTAGGGAATCCTCAATAGTACAGCACACCTTCCTCATAAGTAGACACTATTAACAAATAAGTACTATAAGTGCTAGGACTTATAGGTACATCAGAAGTTATCAGGTGCTAGTTTGAGTGTTCCAGGCTACTTTGGTACTTTGTCTTAAAGCAAAAATGGAGGGTTTTTTTTTCTCCACCCCATTTCTTACCCTCTGTACAGTGTCACTTCCAGCCTCCTGCACCAACAATTCACTAGGACTCCTCTCAAAATGCTATCAGCACCCTAGGGATTTGTATTGCAAATGCTTTCATTAGTATGTGTTCACATTTGAATATTTGACAATGTTTCTTTTTTTCTTTAAGTCAGATCCACTGCCAAGGTTATTCATAAAAAGAAAAAGTAGTACCATCTAAGAAATTATCCTATTGCTTTAAAATATAATTTTTAAAATATAGTTTTATTTTTCTTGAAGTAAGTTCTTATTAATGTGTAAATAAGAATGCAGTCATTTGGTAAAGTGCTTGATGATGGGTCAGGTGGAATAAAAACTATGTGTACATAGGTATAAAATATATATTTCCAGTTTCTTTGTAAACATTAAGCTGTTGAAAACATGCAAAGCATCAGAGAATAACCCTCTTTAACTTTATATGAATGAACAATATTACTTTTTCTCTTTCTTGGTTCGCAACCCCATTCCCATTGTTAGACAAGTAATGACTCACAGCTACTTTATCTTAGACAGGACAGAGTAATACTTCCTCATTTTTGCCCTGTCTTCCTTCTGATGAGGTCCCTTACGGTTGTAGAGGGAAATGTTGCAGCTGAGACTCAGAAGAAAATAAGGCAGATTAAGAAAAGTAAGAGGCAATTCCAATGCCAAACACTTAGAGAAGTGAGATGGAGTCTTCTCTTCATTCCCACCCCAACACCCCACCCCCCACCCCATGCTCAATAGATCCTGGCAGTTAGAGGAGAACTGAACTCATATTACATCACTTTCCTTTCCAATTTTGTAAGAGCCTTTTAGAAGAAAAGAGATGTTTGAACAAACGTTGTCCTCAGCATCATTCTAATTGCTCAGTATGCTCTCAACAATCTGACTTTATATAATGAAAAAAGTCTGGTATAAGTTTATTCCCAAGGTTCTTTGTGGAACTTTAATATATTTCACATTTATGGACTAGGTCATAATTTCTTTTCCCACATCTTGTACTTTGATCTCATCCTCAGCTAAACAAGTGCCTATGAACAGGGAAAAAAAGTTGTTTTACGTACTATAGTAATTAAGAACTAAAAGATGCTTTCCCAGCTGTTGCTTTTGAAGTCAAGTTTAGTTAGTGGCAAGGTGCCAATTTTCAATTAGAAATAAGATTTTTATTTAAAAAGTATAATATGTTTTCTTATGTCAATAATTCATTTTTAACATTTTTAAAAAATTATTTTTCTGCTAACAAGGGCCCACACCATCAATTATTAAAGGCTGAGTCTTTTGACTATGGTATAGCATTCTGTGTTTGTTCAGCTTCTGTTTATTCAGCATTTATTAGGCTGAAATAAAACTCTTTCCCTTATTTCTCCTGACTGCTTCAAGGAAATTTTAGCTAGGAAATATTGTCCTGTTTTTGTTTCATCTCTAAAAATTATTCTAAATACACTTATGCATATATACTCTGCTTAAGTTTTAAAATTGAAGCTGAAGGAAATAGGTACTAGTGTTTATCCAAGTCAACTTGATAGTAATTTAACCTTTTTCTTCTCTTATCTCTTTTTATAATAAAGATGTGTTTACCTAACCTGGACACATAAGCCACTTCTCTTAGTTACCAGAAGATGGTATTGGAGAAAGTCTATCTTATTAGCTTAGTGATTTATTAGCTTATTGGGAGTTGTCTTTGACTTTGGCTCAAAACAGAGCTAAAGTTCTGGAAGGATGTGCTGGTACCTGAATACCATGCCCAAGAAGGATTGAATACAATGGATGTTTCCTCTATCTTTCTATAGAAACATTGTTTGTTTGTTTGTTTTTCTTCCTTAGGGTAATGGGCCAAACTCAGTAGAATTTATCTTTACATGATTTTCCATTAAAGGAAAAAGAAAGAAAGAAAATACTTTCATTTCCTTCCTCTGTCATCTCTCTTCCCCTTGTTTTTGGCTTCTTTCTGGGTCAGTAATGGTCAATGCTAACAAAGTTGGTCCAACTTCAGGTTCTCATTATAAGGCAATTAACTTGGCATCACAGCAGCTCTTGGCAGCTATGGCTTTTGACTTAGAGATAGATAAAAAAAATGGGCAGAGCTTTAATTCACTGCCAACTTAATTGTGTGGGTGTAAAACAAAAATTTAAAAAATATGTTTTTCCCTTTCTCAGAAATGTTTGACTGGTGATAATTACAATGATAGACATTTGAATTTGGGTCCAGGTGAGGAATTAGGAGGAGGCTTAGTATCTAATCATGAGTCTTAAGGGAAGGTTATTTAACACTTCTTGTTATTATATTTTAAGTTAGACATATTAAGATCCCTTCAAAGTAAAGGAGTTTTCTTCCCTGCTGTTGCTTTAAATAGATTAGATAATTTGAATTCACATATTAGGAAATTGATCTGCTACTTCCAAGCCAAACTACTTGAAAGACATTAAACTTTTAATTCTCTAGAGAATTTTAGAAATGAAGGAGAAAAAAGAGGAAAGTAGATGAGGGGAGCCGATCACCAAAAATATCATTCTTATTTTGTCTACTGATGTAGCAAAACTTTAGCCCTATTTAAATGCAACTCTTGGCTTATTCCTTATCTGCATCCATCCAGCTGATCACAGCTAGAGAAAAAGCACAACCATTTTGGCTTATTTCACTTAACATTCATTACCGTTAAATTTTGGCAGGCCCTTAGTGTTAACTGGCATTTCCATTACATTTTATTTGTCCAATTGATAGTCAGAAATGACTTCTGCAAATTTCCCTTTCTTTTCTCAAACCTTCAATGCCTTCTCTTTCTTATTCACTTGTACTGATAACCATACTTTCTATGTCATTCAGAAAACACACTCAATCAGCAATCATGATTTCCATAAGTCCAACCATCATCCACTTGTATCTCCACCTTCATTATCTAATTTATCTCCTATCAGTTTGGATGAACAATACATGCTTCTGCGTAGGGACAAACCCTTCACTTGTATTCTGGATCCATCTCCTTCAACTATTCAACATTCAACTATTCAACTATTCAACATTGCTCCAGGAAATCTACCTTCATTTTTTTTAATTATCAATTTTTTATTATCTGGTTAATCATCCCCACTGACATCCAAATGGACTGCAATTTTTCCATTATGAGAAATTTTTAAAAGAGAAGACCCATTTCTTTTTATTCTTCATTTTCATTTCTTTATATTAACAGTAAAGCTCCTTGAATAAGTGGTCTAAGTTCCAGCCCTCTCTTCCAATGCACTAAATACTCCAATAAAACTTTCCTCCCAACACAAACTGCTCCTGTCAAGGGCAGTTAATACTGACCTCTCAGCAGCAGGTGACACAACTGATCTTCATTTCTTTGAAATTCTGTCTTCACTGGCATTTAAGACACCACATCATCCTTCTGAATTTCTTCCTACTCTACTTACAATTCTGTTCCTTATCAGTCTCCTTTGCTTGTAACTCCGTATCTCCAGGACCTTTTCACATTGGTGTGCCTTAGGTTGGAATCTTTGAACCTGTTAATTCTCTACACGCTCACACACTCCATGACCTCATTCATCTTGTTACATTAAATCTTGATTAAATGCTGAAAACTCCTAAATTTAGATCTTTGGCCTGAATCATTTTCTTGCATTCTAGGATCTCTTATGGTCATTAAGTCATTAGCCCATGTGATAGTTAGTGGGATGTCAATAGATATCAAAAAGACAATTCAGATCTCCCCCCCACACACACACACGCTACCCCCCACCACACGCACATCTACCTGCTTTCTAGTAAGCTTTCTCATTTCAGTAACTAGGAATTTAATATTTCTAGTTGCCCAAGCTAAAAAATCTCGACACAAGTCTTGACTCCTTTCTGTTTCTCAATATCAACATCCAATCTATCAGCAAATCCTCCAGCTCTATCTTCAAAATATATTAAGGCTCTCATCACCTTGTTACATTTACTATATCACTGTAGTCTAGAATACCATCAGGTATTTTCCTGAATCATTTCGTTAGCTTTTTTAGCTGGTTTCTTTGCTTGTGTCCTCTTCCTATGCCAAAGTTAGAAGTCATAATAATTCTTAAAAACAAAACAAAAAGACATAAGTTAGATCATGGCATTCCTCCTACCAAAATAATCCAATCATTCCTTATGCCCCTTGTGGTAAAAACCCAAGTTCTCTCTGGGGTTGCTAAGTCTAGATCCAAGTTGTCACTTTTCTGACTTAATTACCTAATGTCCTCCTTTCACAGCTCACTTTTAAACAGTTCTTCTTATATCCTCACTGTTTTTCTAAGAGTCCAGCTTTGCTTTCCTCTCAGATTTCTCACCTGCTTTTTCCTCACTTTCTAATGCCCCTCTCTCCTGCTGAGGAGTCAGACTCCTGCCAAAAAATCTATATGTGATTTTTCAGGACTGGCTACAGCAATTGCAAAGGCTTTCAGCTGGTAGGCCTCATAAGGAGAGCTGCCCTCTCCATACCAGACTTGGTGCATGGCCAGTAATTACAAACTATGGAGGAGGGTGCAGTCAGGGATTCACTCATGCCCCTCTGGCCAGCTGTGCTCTTACACAGATTTGCTGCCCTAGCCCAGGCACCTTCATTCCAAGGTGTCTTTCTCTTAGGTCTTCTGATCAAGGTCTTCAGTTCATTCCTTACTGGGGGAAGGGAAGACGTGATGACACTTTTTCAATTTTGAATCAGTGCTCGATGCTTTTTCACTCCTAGCTTCTGTCTTCTCTGTCCCAGCTTTCAGGTCCATAAAACTGCAGGTTCTTTTTTTGGGGGGACTCTCTTACAGTAAGAATCTGTAAGAATCTCCCTCACTCCTACATCTGTATCAACCTACTGGGCATTCAGCCAGTGTGCCATCCCACGGGGAAAATGGAACAGGGGAGTTAGAGTTTTCTCTGGTTTTTACTTCCTGCTTATACTAGTGTGGTAAATGACTAAAGACTTGACTGTTCCTTTTGTTATTGGCTTCTTGCTTTAAACCACTATTCCAACACGTGGCAGTTCAGTTCTTTCCAGGTCAGCTGAGTTTCTGACACCTATTAACTGAATGGCTGAATTCCTTGTTCAAATCTCTTTCTTTCTTTTTCTATAGCCTTCACCAATGCATTTGAAATAATTATTCCCTCCCAAAATTTCCTGTGTTTCTCCCTTGCTTTATTTTTCTCCATGGAATTTATCCTTATCTAATGTACTATACATTTTATGCACTTATTTTTTATTGTCAATTTCTTCCACTTAAGTATAAGATTTCTGAAGTTAGAGTTTTAGTGTTTTCACCCTGCATATCTTCAATTTCTAGAATGGTACATGGCATGTAGTGAGTGCTCAACAACAAATTGTTGAATAAATTGTCTGGAAAGGGCAGAGAGAAAAGCAGAGGTGTAGAGGTAAAACTATACTTCATTCTCTGCCTACCAATGGTTGGAGAAACCTGACCTTGGTTACCCTTTCTTTACCCCTAAGCCTACTTAGGGGCTATTAACCATACTTGGAATATAAAATAAGTGAGTCCCTAAGTCCTTTTACCCACTGTCTTGGAAGGTCCACTAGGATTTGAATTTAATGAAAATATATGGGGATTTACTAAGACAATCTCAGGGTTTGTCCCATTTAGAAGTGACTATATGAGGTGTAGTTTAGTGTTGCAAAACTGATGAGATGAACGTGGAATATCAAGTTTGCTTTAAGGCAATTGTCCTATCATAAAGTCATAATGCTACCTCTTGAGAAAGGAAGCTATTGATATAATTTTGCATTGATAACCTAATCTGGCAACAGAAAATTTCTCAAATGATAATTACTTTAAAAACAGACATTTCCAATAAGTGTATAACTTTTAAATCCTTAAATATATTTACATTATATTAAAATAGCTATTGAATGACACTAAAATTTAAGATAAATTCAATCATAGACTATTATTTCTTTAAATGTGTAAGTTCACAACTCTTTGTAAAGTATGGTCATTTCATTTATTTTTTCCCAAACTATATAGCTTTTTTTGTTTACGAATTTTCAACAACTTCCAAATTGTACTTTTGAACAAAATGATAATAGTCACTACAGTTGGAGAAAAGATCCCCCCTTTTGGATATGCACAGAATTTGAAGATGTTTGTATCTATTTAAGTTAAAAAAACCATTTGTGTTCCCTCTAGGTTAAAAACAATAGACTTCTCTTTCTGTGGTAGGAATATCTACATTATTTATACTTAAAATTAATTTAGTTAACCATTTATTGAAAAGTATTTATTGAGTATTAATTATTTTCTGGGTGATTCATAGGCACCAGTGATGAAAAATACAAAGCCCAAAGGGAGAAACAAAAACAATCAAATAACTAACTTGATTTCATATGTTTTGATTTTAACACATAATAATAGGTAATAGGAACATATGGTGTTATGAAGAAAGTGAAACAGTTTAAGGGTTTCTAGAGTTAACATAGTGTTGACAGGAAGATAAATATTTAATATCTAAGTATGAATGTATATATATGTAGACAGAGATGACAAAGAAACAGAGAAAGAACAAGATACTATAGATGGATGATCATCAAGAGCTTTGTATATATGTGATATTGCCACAGTCCCATGTGAGAAATAGGAGCAAATCATATGAAAGAATGAGACGTGACAAGATTTTATTTGGATGAAAGTATTCCATATAGGAAGGAAATGCTTTTAAAAAAAGAATAAAAGGCAGAAAATGTAAAGCCCAAGGTGGAGAGAGAAGAGCATAATATATTTAGGAAAAATTAATTCAAAATGAGATTGGTGAACAACAAAAAGAATAGTAGGAGTTGAAGTATGTCTTACCTGGACAGAGATAAAGTGGAAGAAAAGGTTAAAGAGACAGCAAGGACAAATCATATAGAAGCCATAATTTTGGAGAAGAATTTGAAATGTATTTATTCATTCATTTGCCTATCTATCCATTCATTCATTATTTATTCTAAATATAATAGGAAACCACTGAAAAATTTTAAGAAAGAGAGTGATACAATTGTATTTGTTTTGGTTGCTATGTGGAGATAGAATTTAGTTGGATGAAAATGGAAGAAGGAAGACCAGTTAATATTCCTATATTCCCGAAAAGAAATGACGGTACTTAAAAGAGGATATACGTAGTAGAGATAACGAGAAATGGTTAGAGTCAGGATATATATTACTACTACAGTTGATAGGAATTACTGATACATTTTTGGTGAGGTCTAAGGATAAAAAAGGAAAATAGAATGATCTCTAAGTTTTTGCTCTCTAGTAGATTCATAAGTTCTGTTTTAGTCCTGTTAAGCTTGAGATAGATATCACACATCTATCTCCTGGTGAAGGAGAGTAAGGGGCTGAATATGCAAATGTAGATCTCAGGGAAAGAGTTGGAATTGGATAAGAATTTTATGAGTTATCAGTCTTTCATGTGACATTTAGGAGGCTATAACTGGGTGAAATCACTGGGCAGAGACTGTGGAATGAATTCCAGGATTAACCCCTGGGGTCACTCAGATAGAGGGAAGGAACGAGGAGGAAAATCCATTGAAGGATCTAAAAAAAAACCCCACAAAAATGCAAAAGGAAATCTAGAAGCCTTATATCCTCAAGGCCAAGTGAAGACAGTACTTCAAGGAAGCAGTAGTCATGTTTACCAAATGTAACTGAGAAATAAGCTAAGGCAGAGTTGAATGTTTGTTTCAGAACTAGCATGTATATGAGCAAAGATTTAATCAGTTTGGGAAGGAAACTACCTATATTCCATTTCTATATATATCATTTGATAGTGATTTAGAATAAAAACATGTTTTCTGGCATTATAAAACCAGTTGATGCCACACTATGAACTAATCTCCATCAGTCATTATCTCCCTTACATCCATATTCTGAAGGAAATTGGGGTTTTGATGTGTAAAATAAGTAGTAAAATACCCCCAAATAAAATAATCTATACTGTCATCTGTTTCTCAAATGTGTGAGAGAACTGGGGCTTCCCAAATCTAGAGAAACTTGACTATTTAGATAAACAAAGAACAGCAGTAGGGCAATTGCACAAAAGACTGCCATCTCTGCAAGGAAATATGGAAAGGAAAGCAATGCAGACAGGCTAATAAATTAGTTTTCCATACAAAGGAAATTTTTATATCTACAAGAGCTTATTGTTTCAATCGAAGGCAAAGTTCAGGCTACCATTTGGTTTGAGTTTCCATTACTATTATATTGAGAATGGTGATGTACACTGTCAATCTTGAAATGATAATGTTAAAATACATAGTATAAGCAAATGAATGTGGCTGTCATAACAGGAAAATAACTGGACATTTTAGAGTTACGACCTTTTGTTATTTTCAATGCACCATAATGAGAAAACAAGCTAAACCTTTGGTCTGGGTCTAGATGAGCCCTCTCGATATTTTCACATTTCTTATACTTATAGCAGAGTCTTACTCTCTCAACAGAATGCTCCCCCCATTTTCAGTAGACTGCAGTGTGAAAGTATTCAGCTTTATACTACTGTTTTCTGCAGTTCCAAATTATTGCAGAATGAGTCTAGAAAATGTCAGACCACACATTCTGCTCTGGGCTCTCACTCTGCACTTTCTGAGAGTTTGTACCATCAACTCTCAGAACTGCTTACTACATCATGCCAAGAATTTCCTAATGTTGAAATTTACAGATGATCCATGTGTAGCTCTCCCTGCCAGTAAGCTATATACCGGAACAACTAAGGAGTATCTCAAAATTTGAGTTTGTTTTGTCATTTGCTCTTTGGATTTGACCTTTACATTATGTGAATACATTGTTTATGCATTTCATTTTCCATTTTCAAAAAACTATCCTGTGAAGTAATCAATTCAGTAATTATTTTCTTATGGCAATAAAGCTGAATAAACATGCAGTGTATTTGCTCACTGTAAGCATGATTTTCTTTTCTTTCTTTTTTCTTTCTTTCTTTCTTTCTTTCTTTCTTTCTTTCTTTCTTTCTTTCTTTCTTTTTTTGTCCTGTATCTTTCTTTGGGAAGAAATATTTCCGATTTAGGGTAGGGGAGTGACTTAGGTTAATTTCCTGTGGACCATTTTCTCCTCTTTTTCCCGTATATCAATCCTAAATTAATACACCTAGGTGCTCTGCAGCCAGCGTGGTCACACATTGATCTTGGCCAGCTTGTTTACAGTGTTTTGGCAAGTTGCTGATGTACTTCTCCCTGGGGATAGAGCAGGGGTTAATTGCTGTTAAACTCTCAGTGCCAAGTAATGGTTCAGCCTCTCTGCTACATTAAAGATGACACTAATAAGGAAAGAGTGCAGTGGATTGCTCTATGTTGAAAATTGGACTTGTGGTGACAGAAACTTGGAGCAGAGCTGATGTAATAGGAAGACCATAATGTAATTATAACTGCTGAACATGTGTCATACCAAGTTAAATGATACATTAATGAATCAAAACAGGTGATGAAGTGTTGCTCTTTCAGAGGATAGAGGTGCTTTCAAGGTTAGATTGCCATTAATTTAATAATCTGTAATATGGATATTCTTCAAATCACAAATGAAATCAACCTTAATGCTTTCATACAGCATTGCTTCTTGAGTTTCAAACAGATAAGATAAAAGAAACCAAAGCAAAAGTGAGCAGAGTTCAATGCAACTCATTCTGTGTTTAATTTTATAAGAAAGGGTTTTACAATGTAAGGTAAGTGGTTGCCCAAGGCCTTCTTGTCCCGGTAGACCACTTGATCATTCTAATCCATAGCTAGCCAGCCAGTAACTCATGAGGGAGCAGAGACCTTTAGAAGCCAACAACTACTTCTTTTCAAACAGGCCATTGTGTGTTATCTATGCATAATATTTTAATGTGCTTATCTTAAATTCATAGTATGTAGAATATAAAAGTATCCCTTAAACCTTCCAATCTATTTTGGTGTAATTTATTTCTTTATTTTTCTGTGTATTTGTAAAGCATTCATTCTCATTTTCCTTATTAATTTTTAAATTAATTTAAAACTTTATAAGCACTAATAGATTACTTATTATTCATGATTTTCAAATTTTCTCTTTTGTAAGATTTTATTTATTTATTTGACAGGAGAGAGAGTACAAGCAAAGGGAGCAACAGGTAGAGGGAGAGTGAAAAGCAGACTCCTTCCAGAGCAGAGAGCTTGATATGGGGCTTGATCCCAGGGCCCGGGGATCATAAGCTTAGCTGAAGGCAGACACTTAACTGACTGAACCACCCAGGCACCCCTGATTTTAAAATTTTCTGTCTTAATTCTTTTTTCAGTAATACCACTATCATTATTCCTAATTTGTTTAGAGCTATTAGGAGACTAATAACACAACATTTTTATTTTTATTTGACATTCAGGGTCTCAAACATGGATATATTTTGAAAAAATAAATAACTTTATCTTCCTTTTTAAAGATTCTGGAAATTCAGTATACTATTTTATTGGACCCTTAGTTATATATGAAGAAGTTTATCAGCTATCCTAGAGGTTGGATCTACTGTATGTTGATTTCCATTTGAATGCACAGTTTAATTTTACTATATATTATCTTCTTTAAGTGTTAGTTATTATTGTTTCATGGCATTTTACTAATGATTGAATTTTATTACAGAGATAGGCGATTGATTCTTTTCCACATTATTGTGAGAAGCTAGAATATAAATGGAAAATTTTTAAAATAAAATAACCATGTCATATCTTTTAAAATTTGTTCTTACACTAGAGTGCCAATGTTAATTTAATACTTGTGTATATTCTCCAGATAATTAAGCAAATTTTGATATTGGAGAATAGCAGAATACACCAACCTCAAATAAGCCATTTTGTCATATTGATTATTTTGAGCTCTAGGCACTTAAAAAACAATAAATGGAGAAGCTTTCTCTGAACTCCCCTTGTCTGTCTATAAATAGGTCCCCCAAAAGTAATTCAATTGTCATAATTCCCTCCCCCAGTTTTATCATACAGGGAAGAATGACTCTCATCACAGGAGAAGATAAGTGGACACCACTTTCAGACAAACTTTGTCACAAACTATCATCCCCCCATCTATTATTCTAAGGGCCTATTCATCTTTTCTAAAAATTAATTATTCTCCCAAGAGGTCTCTCACCCCTTTCCCTATTAAAGTGTCATTTAAACCTGAATTCTAAGCTACCTCAGAGAGTTACTCATTCTTTCCTTGGGTATCTTTCCTATATATATGAGGTATACATGTTAGTAGACTGCTGTTGTTTTTATCTCATTAATCTGTCTTTTATTATAGGGGTATCAGCTAAGAACTCAAAAGGGTAAAGAAAAAATTTTCTTCCCCTACAGTATCATCAGTTTTATTATATTTGCTGATACTAACAATAAATACTGTTATTTATAAAAAATCCCATTACCAAAATAAATGTTTTTAAACATTAAATGTTTATAAATATTTGCTTTTTTTGATCATTTTAGTTATTTAGATACAAAGCTAGTTAACCTTTAAGTGTCATGGGAACATAGAACTTGAAAAGTAAACAAAAACTTAATTTCTTTCATGTAGGCATTACATATTGTCTGCTTAACCTTCTTCTACTCAGGGTAGAGTGAATCTCTCCCTAAGATCAGAAAATAAAAGGATAGGAAGGAACCAATTGGGAAGAGAGAATAAAGGTGACATTGGACATCCAAAATGAACTTGTTATGTATCTAGAACTCAGAAATAAATTTTGTTTAGTGGCATCAAATAGATTCTCCCATGAGTATGAGACAATAAGATCAAACCTGGGGGCTCCACTTTCAACAGATAGATTCCTGGAAGTGTCTCACTACAATGGGAGGAGAAGGAGCTTTCTAGGAACCCTAGACAGGTCCATAATGTCAATGATAAAGAAAATAAGTAATATATCGGCTACAAATTACCACTGACTTTAACCACAACAAATTTATTAGTGTCTGACAAGAAAGAAATAGTGGCAAAAAGCTACTTTTGACAAGTAGTGAGAATTTCACTAGTTAGAGAAAAACAAAGAGTTGAGAGACCATTATAAATTTGAAGAAGGAGGAAAATTGACATTGTATGTAGGCCAGAAAGAACGTTAACAGTTAAAAAGGAGGGGACAGAGATATAGGGCAGGAACAAGATAGAATTAATGGAGGCAAGTGATGGTGAATAACAGTGATCATAATCCCAAGAAAATAGCAAAAAGCTTGACTTTTATACCTGAGAAAGCTAATTTGTCCTTGAAAGGTAAAACGAATGGTGGATGTTGATGGTATAGAGTGAGATTTTCTACCTGTTGACCTTTATTCTTTACTTATTTGTTTTCTTTTCTGTGAGGTAATTGATGAGCACTGCTGTGTGAGGTGTTGAAAGATATGGAACAAGGGACCAAAGAAACTGGGAGAATAGTTGAAATAGCTGCTGGGGTCATGTGAGAAGTGCTGAACTGGGGACTTAGAGAAAGTTTACTACAGCATCCAGGGAGTGACTGTATTTTTGTTTAGGAGAAGTAAAAGCTCTTTCTCAGGACTATCATGCCACATAGCTCCAAGAAAGTCAATGCAAATTTGATTGGTTTCACCTTTTTCATTTTTTTAACTCAATTTCACATTTCCCCCCTATTTATTTAGTATTTGGTCTGGAAAAAAAAATGCATCCTTGCTACTCATGCATTTCAAGAACAATGGATGAAGGTACACATGAAGATCAGAGAGCTAAAACAAATCAAGTGAGAGTATTCTTATGCTGTTTAAGATCTAGCTGAAACCAACATGTAGGTTTATATAAGTGGGGCCTTAACTTATAAAGATCACTCCAAAATAAATTGAGTAGGTACAATAATTCACTGAAAATTGTTCCTGAGTTATTGCATGCTACTGCTGACCACAAAGAAAAACAAAAAACCCCAAAAACCCTCAAGTCAGCAACTTGTGGTTAATGTCCCCTTGCTTTATGTTCCTCTATTTTTTTTTTTTTCTGGATGACACTCAGAGTGGTTTAAGCTTTTACGATTTTTTCCAATGATTCATGTCTTCTGTTTATCAATTTGTTGTTGTTTGATGTTATTGCTTAAATAGGAATAATTTAAAAAATATTTGAGAAAGGGCAGGTGTTTATTATTAATGAGGACAACAATACAATCTAAACTGGACAATTACTATCATTTTTTATTTATACAACACCTTTCCTCAAGTGCTCTGATTATTATCTCTACTAAGGTCCTAGCTATGAGTCTCTGTTCTTTACTTCACATTGTATAACCGGGCTTTGTTTTTTGTGATCCTCGTGATAAGAAATATTATATGGAATATGTTATTAGTCAAGAGACTTTTTTAAAAATTGTTGGCACTCTATACTAAAAATTTACAGTGACTTTCTTTGAGGAGGACTGACATAATGATAGAGATTCTACTAATAAAGTATTTCATAATTAAGGAAGTTATAATTTGCTAACAGGGCTCACAACAGCTGCCTGTGGAATAAGACAATATGCTTTTCCTCTCCCTACTGGGCCTAATTCCCCAGTAACCTTATTGAAAATGTGCATGGGCTACAAAACTAAAGATTAACTGTCCAGGGACCTGCTTCCTGGAGCTTATTTGAAGATTAAATCAAATGGCAGGCAATATATATTTGGTAATACGGCTTTGTTGCAGTCTTTTCCCGTGTAGTGGTAAGTGTAATAGAAGGCGATGACACTTTATAGCTGTTTAAAAAAAAAAAAAAACTAAAAGATTTTTCTAAATGTGAAATAGTTTTGTTCTCATGCTGAAATTGAAATGAATAATTTATTTCTTCATAACCAAAAGCATCTTCTGCTTTTTGAACACATAATAAAGAATCTCTAATTACAATTATACATAATTACAATTGTTCAGCCTTTTAAAAGGTGATTATTATCCATTATCTATTTATTTAATAACAAATGCCACTAAAGGTGTGAAAGATGAGTTTAAAATGCCAACTGAGATATTGCAACATTTTAATTAATGGAAGGCAGTTCAAATATATATTTAAAAATATAGCTTTTAGACCATGCATTAGTAAATGGATTTCTACTTAACAAATCAGAGAAAGATGGATGAAGATGTTCTGCTTTTAAAAATACTATATTTAGAATGCCTGTGCAGATACACTGAAGTGTGATTTGTCCTCATAGCAGACATCTGAAGAACAAGTGACATTCTTACAAAAATCCATATTGGTGATGTATTTAATTACAGAGCTGATTGAAATTGACAGCTTTAGTGACCTGCGTTTGCACTTGTGGTGATTGATGTATGCTTCAACTCTGGTTACTTTTAAACCAATTCACATATTGCTCAATACTATAATATCATCCTGTCAAATTGCAAACTCCATTTTTACAAGTGTGGGGACTAGAGAAAGTGCATGTTTAATTAAAGTAAGATAGAGATGAATTGTTTAAAAACACCTATACAACTGTTAAACTGAGACCACTGTTATTTGAAAGCAGCCTGAAAGAAAATTCAATACACTTACTTAGGCATTTATGTTCTGAGAGTCATCTTTACTTTTAGAAAATATACTTCTGGCTGCTGTTAAGAAAAGGCCTCCGAAACTTAGGCTGTTGTCTCGAAAGCTCAGCTTTCTTAAATATGATGTCAGCCATTAGAATAATAAGTAAAAATGAATAAATGAATGAATGAATGAATGAATGGAGTCTTAGAACAAAGAGGGACCCTGATGATCGTACGACACAAATCCTGTTTTTCCTGGTTGTGTTTATTTGTTACTCAGGCTAGATAGCTGCTACACAGAGAGATAATTTGTTTGTAGAGGAGCACAATGTTGCTTTCAGTACATAAAAATGAGGGTAGAATGCATATTTTTTCATTCCTAGTTCAGTGTGCTTTTATATTATACAGATTTCACCACCCCATATATCTTTCACTTCTTGATCACTTTTTGGGTATGGACATAATAATTATCTTTATCACCAAATGATCTACACAGTTTAGGAACTTTCAACTGTATATTTAATGATAGGAATAAAAACATTGATCAAACCTTGGTATATACCACACTCTGAATTATCCTTAAGATGATTTTTTTTTTTTTTAAGAAGTAGGGGAGAGGCACAGGAAGAGAGAGAAACTTAAGCAGACATGGGCCTCAATCCTAAACCCTGAGATCATGACTGAGCCAAAATCAAGTATTGAATGCTTAACCAAGTGAGCCACCCAGGTGTCCCAAAATTTATTGTTTCTAACAACATATATGTAAGATACATAATATTATTGCCAATCCATTGATGTGTAGTTAGACTAAGTGAGGTTCAGCAAATTTTTCAGATGACCTTATGCACTAAGTAGATGAAATTTGGACCCACATATGTAGAATTCAAAGCCCAAAGACTTCTCACTGTTTGCCATATGACACTCTTTTAATATAAACATATATATATATTATATATTTATATATAGTATATATTTATATAATGGTCAAGTTTGCCACACCTGTATGTTGATGACACAAGCAAGCTCACTGTGGAATAGTATTGATTTTTCCACAGTAAAAAATATAATCACAGATAAATATAGGTGTCTACTTTGCAAAGGTGCCGTCTAAATGTGCCGTGTTTGAAAATTCGTGGTTGTCTTCTCCGACTGAAAACCTTGAGATCTATCAAAGGAAGGTCCAAAGGCAAGTTATTCAACCATCAAGAAATCGGCAGAAGAGGATGTACCTAACCGTTCATTCCATCATTGATCAACTCTGTTTTGGTGACAGGCAGAAACTCTGATACTGATATGGCGCAAATCCTAAGCTTTCAAAAAACGTGCTTCAATTTTGGTCCTGGGAGGCATTAGCAACTCTAACCTAACTTTTGGATGGTACGGATCAATTTCTGTGCAACGTGTTTTAGAGCTTTATTTCCAAATAGATATCGTAGATGACACTGAATATAAAAAAATCAACCAATAAAATCTTCAACTAGGCTCCAAAAATGGAACCAGAGAATAAAAATATATATATGTATAAATATATTTATTTAATTATAATTAATAATAAAATAAGAGTTAAATTATTATTATTATTATTATTATTATTATTTTAAAGACGTTTCATTTATTCATGAGAGACACACACAGAGAGGTAGAAATATAGGCAAAGGGAGAAGCAGGCTCCCCGCAGAAAGCCCAACGTGGGACTGAATCCCGGACTCCGGGATCACACCCTGAGTGGAAGGCAGACGCTTAAACACTGAGCCACCCAGGTGTCCCAAAATAGTCAAATTTAAAATAGAGTTCTTGACGGTCAGAATGATAAGGCACTGATCTCTCAAGGGAGGTAATCGCATGTCCACTTGTTAAGAATCGACACCTACAACGTTTGGATGGTTTACACATACATGTTCTTAAAACGGATAGCTGAGTAGAATGATCTTCCAGTCTGCTTCCCAGATGTAGATATTTATGTCAGAATTAAATTTATCATTTCAGTGACACATAGTAGTTTTTGACATTGTAACGTTCACTGCCAATTCTTAAAATACACTAATAAAATGGCTTAAATCATCCTCCCAACTATTCAGGGAAATCCAGTCCATCCCCACTATTTGCCAGTTTCCTGGAGATATGAATTAGAGGGGCGCCTGGGTGGCACAAATGGTTAAGCATCTAACTCTTGGTTTTGGCTCAGATTGTGATCTCATGGTCATGGGATTGAACCCTGTGTCAGCCTCCATGCTCAGCAGTTCATGCTCTCTTTCTCTCTCTATCTCTCTCTCTGAAAATAAGTGAATAAATCTTTAAAAAAATAAAGGTATGATGAATTCAAAAGGGGCAAGCATAAATACCCCTCTTGTCCCTACCACCTCAGAATTTCTGCTCCCTGTTTAATTTTTTTTTTAAAATTGTATTTATTTATTCATGGGAGACACACAGAGAAAGGCAGAGATATAGGCAGAGGGATAAGCAAGCTCCCTGGAGGGTGCCCAATGTGGGACTCTATCCCAGGATCCTGGGATCATGACCTGAGCCAAAGACAGACCTTAACCACTGAACCACCCAAGTGCCCCTCCCTGTTTGATTCTTCATGTAGCAACTCATCTTAAACAACAGTGTTTCAGTTCATTCCATTTATAGACTTGTTTTCTTTTTCATTCTCTAAAATATTATGGAATGATACGCTGAATGGCATGAAAAATGATGAGATAACTAAAAATTAAATATAGGCATTGTGTATATTTTAATCACTCCTCTACCAGATATGTTTCTACTTAGACTCTATTTGTCTACTTAACCTCTTATTTTAAGAGTCCACTCCCTATTTCCGCTAAGAATTCTTTCCAATTTCCTCTCTTCTCTGTTGAATCTCTCTCTCTCTCTCTTTTTTTTTTCTATACTGGAATGCCATAAAAACTCAAGAGTACAAGACTCGATTTTTTAAAACTTTTATTTATTCATGATAGACAGAGAGAGAGAGAAACATAGGCAGAGGGAGAAGCAGGCTCCATGCAAGGAGCCCGATGTAGGATTCGATCCCGGGACTCCGGGATCACGCCCTGGGCTGAAGGCAGCGCCAAACCGCTGAGCCACCCAGGGATTCCCAAGACTCTAAATTTATATAAAGGAAACAATTGAATTATATAAAAGAAACAATAATTCTTTCCCATTAATTAATTAATTAATTGTCAGATTACTTATCATAAAGTAATTCAAAGATAAATCATATTAAAGGTGATAAACTCAAGAAAAATATCTACTTCCATTTTCCTTCAAATTTCTCCACTTCTCTCAGAAAATATCTAGGTAATGCATACATAACTCCAAAAGGATGGAAAAATATATAAGTGTCTGAAGTTGATAGATACCAGCAATTTTTTTAGAAGATTTTAAAAAATATAAAAACAATTGAACCAGAGAACATACAAGTGATAAACACCAATAGGAGCCATGCAGATTTAATTCATGGGTCTCTAAAAAAGTTTAAGAATTGAAGGCTCCAGGTTCTGTGGAAGGTAGATGGAGAGATAGATTAAGCATGGTCTCATTTACAGAATCAAGCATTTTAAGCAGGAAAGGACTTAATACAGGACCTTATTTTTTTACACAGTTATTGGAAGGGTTGGTGAAACAAATTCTTTATTTCTCTCCAGGAAATACTATCAAAATAATAAACAACATAAACTCCAAGGGTATTGTCTGTGAAGTGGCTATGAAGTTAGGAGCTTGAGAGCATACCCATATTGCTTATTACAGTACTGCCACAACTAGTTCCTTGTTTTGGGGAAGCTGGAGAACAGACAATGGGATGTTGCTCACAGAATTCCCCTTTTCTATAGTCTTGCATGTCAAAATAAACTACCAATGTATCAAAAGAATAGGCTACTGCCTCACTTCTACTTTCCAAACCACACACCTCTAATTTGTGTAGCTTCATTCATATAAAGAACCCTAGATGAAAGGTGTGAGGAAAGAAACCTAGATGGAAGGTGTGATGAAATTCAGCCTTCAGGCAGGCTGAGGCATAGAATTAAAGACAAATTGAAAACATGGTAGATTTTAGAGTATCATTAAAATCACAGATTTGTGGTGCCTAGGCGTCTCAGCCAGTTAAGCATCTGCCTTTGGCCCAGGTAGTGATACTAGGGTCCTGGAATTGAGCCTTGCATTAGGCTCCCTGCTCAGTGAGGAGTCTGCTTCTGCCTCTCCCCTGTCCTTCCCCCCACTTGTGCTCGCTCTCTCTCTCTAGCTCACTCTCTCTTTCAAATAAATAAAATCTTAAAAAAATTAAATTACAATTTTCCTTCTTCATTGTATGCAGCCAGGTGATTACCCACCATATACTCAAACAAAAGAAGTTATGTTTGTTTTTCTGGAGCGATTCAAAGATATATGGGTAAGTGGACACCATGAATAGCAAGTCAGACATTGTACTGAAAAGAGAGGAATCCAGTATAGTGAATGGTGAGACTCCCAACCTCACTTACAAACAAAAAACAGAGGAAGAATAGGCCATATGTAAGATTTAAAATGATAAGAATCTGGGTTGCATTAGACTTCTCACATTAACTCTGCAGTGTCAATGATAATGGTACATTGTCAGAAAACAATTTTCAATATAAGTTTCTATAAATGATTGCTCATGTGTGAGGTTAACATAAAGGTATTTTGGGGGCACCTGGGTCGCTCAGTTGGTTGAGTGACTGACTCTTGATTTTGGCTTGGGTCATGATTTTAGGGCCATGAGATCAAGCCCCACGTTGGGCCATGCTTGGCAGGGAATTTGTTTGTGATTCTCTCTCTCTCTCTCTCTCTCAAATAAATAAATAAATAATTTTTAAAAAATATTTTTTTCAGACATGATAAATTTAAAGAGTCTCCCTCTCATGACCTTTTCTCAGAAAAGAACTGGAGAATGAGTTCCAACAAAATAAAGAAGCAATCCAAAGAAGAAGTTAGGAATTCAGAAAACAGGAGGGATATTAAAGGAATGTTTTAAAAGTACTCTGAGAGCCTTCCAAGAGTTCAAGTTAGCCTGAAGAGCAATGAGGTCAGATTAGAACAGAAAGATTAAACATGCCTATTGTGGGAGAGAGAAAGAAAGCGGGGGGGGGGGGAGAGAAGAGAAAGAGAAAGAAAGAAAAAGAAAGAAAGAAGAAAGAAAGAAAGAAAGAAAGAAAGAAAGAAAGAAAGAAAGAAAGAAGGAAGGAAGGAAGGAAGGAAGGAAGGAAGGAAGGAAGGAAGGAAGGAGGAAAGAAGGAAGGAAGGAAGGAAGGAAGGAAGGAAGGAAGGAAGGAAGGAAGGAAGGAAGGAAAAGAAAGAAAGAAGAAGAAAGAACGAAAGAAAGAAGAAAGAAAGAAAGAAAGAAAGAAAGAAAGAAAGAAAAAGAAAAGAAGAAGAAAGAAAGAAAAAAAAGAAAGAAAGAAAGAAGAAAAAAGAAAGAAAGAAAGAAGAAAGAAAGAAAGAGAAAGAAAGAAAGAAAGAAAGAGAAAAAAGAAAGAAGAAAAAGAAAGAAAGAAAGAAAGAAAGAAAGAAAGAAAGAAAGAAAGAAAGAAAGGAAGGAGGAAGGAAGAAGGAAGGAAGGAAGAAAAGAAAGAGAAAGAAGAAAGAGAAAGAAAGAAGAAGAAAGAAAGAAAGAAAGAAAGAAAGAAAGAAAGAAAGAAAGAAAGAAAGAAAAAGAACGAAAAGGAAGGAAGGGCAGGAGGGAGGAAGGGAAGGAGGGAGGGAAAGGAGGAAGAGAGGAAATAAAAGGAAAGTAATAAATTACCTGATGTAATGGAGAATATTAAGGTCATTCTGTCTATCACAATATTGGGATACATTTTTCAGAGGCATATAGGAAATATATGGAAAAATTATATATATACATATATGGATATATATATTATAGCTGACCAATATTAAAAATGTTGACTATATAAAGTCTAAATAGTGACTGAACAAAAATAGTGATTTTTTTTTAATATTGAGAAGATTTAGGGAGAGAGCTAAGAGAGCTATGTACATATTCATATAGATATAAAATTCTTAAATTCTTCATTCATTTGGCTATTATTTTTAAATAAGTAGGGATTAAAATTTATACGAAAAAGCTGTGATATTTAAGTATATGAAGCAATACAAACAATAAAGACTAAATTGAAGAGTATTATATCCTGTGAGTAGGCTGTGGTAAGGAAGTGTGGTAGAAGAAGTAGTGCTTTGTTACAACCTTTTAAAGTAGTTGAATTTTAAAACATAAAAGCATAACTTAGGTTACATTTTAATTATATAATACAAATTCAGTAAAGAACAGCTGAACAGTAAAGAGAATTTTAAAGGAGATAATGAAACATAAAAATCCACTCACTGATAATCACTAAAAACAAACTGGCAAATATTTTAAAGCTTCTTGTATACTTATAGATGACATCTGCAAATGTATTCTGTATTTTGTTTATAACAGATCCACCTGTCATTTAGTAAATAAATTTCAGGAATATATTTTGGATATTGCAAAGAATTTTTTTTTAATTTTTATTTATTTATGATAGTCACAGAGAGAGAAAGAGAGAGAGGCAGAGACATAGGCAGAGGGAGAAGCAGGCTCCATGCACCGGAAGCCCGATGTGGGATTCGATCCCGGGTCTCCAGGATCGCGCCCTGGGCCAAAGGCAGGCGCCAAACCACTGCGCCACCCAGGGATCCCGGATATTGCAAAGTATTATATGGAAAAATTACATGGACTTCCTTGTATATTTAGGTTACTTCTGCTTCTAATCATCATATGGGAGAAATCATACTTTCTTTATTTGCACAACATTTTCAAAATAACAGTTAAATTTTCCTCATAGCAATTTTGATAGTTCCTGTTACTAATTTTTAAAACTTTTATTAAGATAATTTGGGAGCAGTTTTACATTCACAGCAAAATTGAGGGGAAGATAGAGATTTCTCATATTCCCATTGTCCCCACACAAGTATGGTTTCCCCAGTTATCCATTTCCCTCACCAGAGAGATACATGGGTTACAACTGATGAACCTCCATTGACACTTCATAATCACCAAAGTACACAAAGTACACAGTTTAGGGTCACTTTTAGTGTTATACACTCAGTGGCTTTGGACAAATATATCACAACATGTAACCATCATTATGATATTGTACAGAGTACTATCACTGCCCTAAAAATCCTCTTTGCTCCACATTTTTATCACTCTTTTCTGCCCCAACCACTGATATTTTTCTACTGTCTGCATAGTTATGCTTTTTCCAGAAAGGCATATGGTTGAAGTCACACAATATATAGTCTTTTCATACTGGCTTCTTTCATTAGTAATATGCATTTAAGCTTCCTCCATGTCTTTTTATGACTCGATAGCTCATGTCTTTGTTTAGCACTAAATAATATTCCATTGTCTAGATGTACCACAGTTTATTTAACCCTTCATCTACTGTAGGATATCTTGGTTACTTCCAATTTGGGGCAATTATGAAGAAAACTACTATAAAATCATGTTTGTTTCTCTGCAGACAAAAGCTTTTAAATATTTGAGTATATATGGAAAAGCCTGATTGTTGATTTGTATAGCAAGTTTACATTTTACTAAATGTAAAGGAACTATCAAACTGTCCTCCAAAGTGGCAGTGTCATTTTGCATTCCCATGAGGAATGGATGGATGCAAGTTCTTATTGTTCCATATGCTCATCAATATTTGATATTGTCAGTATTCTGATTTTTAACCATTCAAATAATGATGATATCTCATTGTTTTAATTTGCATTTCCCCGATGATATATGATGTGTAGCATCTTTTTATATACCTATTTTCCCTCTGCATATTTTCTTTGGTGAGGTGTTTGTTAAGTTCTTTGGTCCATTTTTTGGGGGGAGTTGTTTTCTTATTGCTGAACCTTAAGAATTTTTTGTATATGTTGGATAACAATTTTTTACCAAATATACCTTTTGCACATATTTTCTCCTAGTCTATGGCTTATTTGCTCATTCTCTTGACACTGATTTTTGTAGAACAGAAGGCTTTAATTGTAATGAAGTCCAACTTACCTATCAATCTTTCATGGATCATGCCTTTGTTACTGTATCTAAAAAATCATTGTCATACCCAAATCCATCTAGGTTTTCTTGTCCATCTTCCAGGAATTTTATAGTTCTGGTCTTTAAATTTGAGTCTGATTTATTTTGAGTTAATTTTTATGAAAGATGGGGAGTCTGCATCTAGATTAATTTTTTCACATATGGGTGGCCTATTGTTCTAGCACCATTTATTAAAATGTCTGTTTTTGCTCCATTGTATTACATTTGCTCTTTTGTAAGAGACCAAGTGATTATGTGGGCCTATTTTGGGACTCTATTTTACTCCTCTGATCTATTTGTTTACTCTTTCACCAATACAGTGAGACTACAGTCTCACTGTAGTTTCCTAGTATTTCTTGAAGGGGTAATGACAGTCCCTCAACTTTGTTCTTTTTTTTTTTTTCAATATTGTGTTAGTTATTCTGAATATTTTGCTTGTCCATGCAAACTTTAAAATTAATTTTCCAATATCCACAAAATAATTTGTTGATATTTTGATTGCGATTACATTGAATCTATAGATCAGTATGGGAAGAACTGACATTTTGACAATATTGAACCTGCTGATTCATAGACATGGAATGTCTCCCTCTATTTAGTTCCTTTTTTTTTAGATTTTGTTCATCAGAGTTTTGTAGTTTTCCTCATATATTGTACATATTCTGTTAGCTCTTTAAAATTTAAATTCAGTTAGCCAAAATATTCTGTTAGCTTATACCTAAGTATTTAATTTTTGTATGGTGTTAATAGGAATGGTATTTAAATTTCAAATTCCACTTTTATATTGTTATTATATAGGAAAGCAATTGACTTTTGTATATTAACTTTGTAGGGTGCAACCTTGCTATAATTGCTTATTAGTTCCAGGAGTTTTTTTTCCCCTCAATTCTTTGGGATTTGCTAAGTAGACCATTATTTCATCAGCAAACAAAGTTTTATTTTTTACTTCCCAGTTTGTGTACCTTTTATTTCCTGTTCTTATCTTATTGCATTTAGCTCTAGCTAAATACTTCCTCTATGATGTCAAAAACAAGTTGTGGAAGGAATATCTTTGTCTTATATCTGATGTTAATTGCAAAGTTTTGAATTTCTCACTAATTTTTATGATTTTAGCTGCACATTTTTCTTTGGAGATATTCTTTGTCAAGTTGAGAAAGTTCCTGTCTATTTTTAGTATGGAAAATTTTTATCATGAATGGATGTTTATGTTTATCAAATGTTTTTTCTATCTACATGTGTCAGTATGATCATGTAACTTTTCGTTTTAGATTCTAATGTGATGGATTATATTAACTGAATTTCAAATACCAATAACTGAGGCTTATAAATCTAAGATGAATTCTATTTGGTTGTGGTATACAATTCTTTTTATACACTGTTGGATTTGATTTGCTACTGTTTTACTGAGGATTTATACAATTATGTTTATGAGACATATTCCTCTGTAATTTTCTTTTCTATTTTTAATATCTGTGTCTAGTTTTGATATTAGCATAATGCTTATCTCATAGAATGAGTTGGAAAGTGTTCCCTTTGCTTCTATACTGTAAAAGAGATTATAGAACATCATTATAATTTATTACTTAAATATTTGGTAGAAAGAACTCACCAATGGACGCAACTGGGCCTGGTGTTTTCTGTTTGGGAAGATTATTAATCACTGAGTTATTTAATAGGCCTATTAATACAGACTTATTCAAATTATCCATTTTTCTTTTGTGAGCTTTGAAAATTCTTTTAAGAAATTGATCATTTCAGCGAAGCTATCAAATTTGTAGGCATAGAGATGTTCATAGTATTCCATTATTATCCCTTTAATCCATATAATCTCCAGTGGCATCTCCTCTTTCATTTCTGATACTATCAGTTGGTGTCTTTTTCTTAATTTTGCTAGGGCCTTACAAATTATATTGATCTTTTGAGTGAATAAGTTTTTGGTTTCAATGATGTTTTCTATTTCCTGTTTCTAATTATATTGCTTTTTGCTCTAATTCTTATTATTTTCTTCTGCTTACTTTGGATTCAATTTGTGTTTTTTTTTTTCTTCAACTTTCCAAAGGCAAGAATTGGACAACTAATTTTAGATGTTTATTCCTTTCTAATATATGTCTCACTGTTATAAATTTCCTTACAAACCTCTGTTTTCACTGCATCTGACAAATTTCAATAGGTTGTAGTTTTATTTAGTTCAAAATATTTTACATTTCTCTTGGGATTTCTCCTTTGATCCATGTATTATCCGGGAGCATGTTTAATATCCATGTTTTTTATGATTTTCCAGTTATCCTTATGTTACTGGTTTCTTACTGAATTCCGTTGTGGTCAGAGAACATACGTATAATTTTTATTCTTTTAGATTTGTTAATGTTTTATGGTCCAGAACGTGGTTTATCTTAGTGAATGTTCTTTGATTGCTTGAAAAAAAATGTGTATTCTGCTGAAGCAGTCTATAGATATCCAAGATATCTCATTGACTGATGGTGTTGTTGAGTTCAGCAATATACCTACTGATTTTTCCGCCTGCTATCTGTCCGTTTCTGATAGAAGAGTGCTAAGATCTTCAATTATAAGAGTGGATTCATCTATTTTATCTTTGTAATCTATTACTTTTTGTCTCCCATAATTTAATGCTGTGTTAATAGGTTTATATGTGTTAAGGATTGTTATATCTTCTCATTTGACCTCATTATCATTATATAATATTCATCTTTATAACTGATAAAGTCCCTCACTTTTAAGGATACTCTGTGTGAAATTAATATAGCTACTCCTGTTTCTTTTCATTAGTTTTAGCATGGGATATCTTTCTCTATCTGTTTACTTTTAATCTATGCATGTCTTTATCTTTAAAGTGGTTCTTCTATAACATATAGTTGAGCCTTGTTTTTTTGATACACTTTTATCTTCTCTGTCTTTTAATTGGTGCATAGAGATCATTGATGATCATTGATACAGTTGGATTAATACCTATCATATGTACTACTATTTTCTACTTGTTGCAGTTGTTCTTTGTTCTTATTTTTATCTTCCATACTTGTTATTCCTTTGTGGTTTTAATTTTTATATGATTTTAATTGTGATTTAATTATTGTAATTTAATTTTATAATTCCATTTCCCTCCTTTCTTATTACATCAGTTGCTTTTTTAAAAAACTTTTTTAGTGATTGCACTAGAGTTTCCAATATACATAATTATCCAAGTCCACTTTCTTATAACATTATATAACTTCATGACTAGTGTGGATACCTCTCATAATAAAATAATCTTAATTCCTCCCTTTGATCCTTTGTATCAGGTTTTAACTTATTTCACTTATATATAAGCATATATAAATACATATGACATATATATAAGCAAACATAATAAAACACATTGTTATTATTATTTTGAACAAACTTATCTGTTAGGTCAGTTAAAAGTAAGAAAATTAGGGGTGCCTGGGTGGCTCAGTTGATTAAGTGTCTGCTTTCAGCTCAGGTCATGATCCCAAATCCTAGGATCCAGCTCTGTATTGGTTTCCCTATTTGTAGGAAGTCTGCCTCTCCCCCAGCTCATGCTCTCTTTCACTCTTTCTCCCTGTGTTGAATAAATAAAATCTTTTTTAAAAAGGAAAAAATAAGAAAAATTAAGAAAATTAAAATTTTTTATTTAAGCTTCATTTATTCCTTCTATGGTTGTCTTTTCCTTATGCAGACCTGAGGTTCAAATCTGTATTGTTTTATTTATTTCTAAAGAATTTCTCTTATCTTTCTTACAGGGCATATCTCTTGGCAACAAATTCCCTCAATTTTTGTTTGTCTGAATAAGTCTTTATTTTCCCTTCACTTTTGAAGAATAATTTTTTAGGGTAGAGAAATTGACATTGGTGAGGTTTGCTTTTTTTCTCTCAACACTAAATTTTTCACTTCATTTTCTTCCTGCTTGCACAGTTTCTGAGAGAAATTAGATGGAAACATTATCTTTGCTTCTGTATAGTTAAGGTTTTTCTCTCCTTTGGCTTATTTCAGAGTATTTTCTTTATTTTTCATTTTCAATAATTTGAAATTGATATGCCTAGGTTTATTTATTTTTTTGGCATTTATCCTGCTTCATGTTTTATGTACTTCCAGAATTTATTGTCTGGCTTTAATTTGGGGAAATTCTCAGTCATTATTGTTTCAAATATTTCTTCTGTTCTTTTCTCTTTCTTCTTCTCTGATATGTCCATATATGTGCATTACCTTTTGTAGTTGTTCCACAGTCCTTGGATATTCTGTTCTTCTATTTTTTTTTTCTGCAGTCTTTGTTCCCTTTACTTTTTGGTTTTCTTTTTTTAAGATTTTATTTATTAATTCATGAAGGACACAAAAAGAGAGGCAAAGACACAGGCAGATGGAGAAGCAGGTTCCATGCAAGGAGCCCAAGTGGGGCTTGAACCAGGGAATCCAGGATCACACCCTGAGCCAAAGGCAGACGCTCAACTGCTAAGCCACCCGGGCATACCTACTTTTTGGTTTTCAAGGATTCTTTTGATATATCCTGTAGCTCAGAAATCTTCCTCAGCTCTGTCCAGACCATTAAAGACATTCTTCACTTCTATTACAGTGTTTTCTCTCTAACATTTCTTTTTTTGGCTCTTTCTTAGGATTTCTACATCTATGCTTACAAGGCCCATCTATTCTTGCATGCTGTCTACTTTATCCTTGAGCCCTTAGCATATTCATCATAGTTGTTTTAAATCCCCAGTCTGATAATTCCAGTATCCCTGCCATGTCTGGTTCATATGCTTGCTCTTTTTTCTTCAAATTATACTTTTTGCCTTTTGGTATGCCTTTTAAATTTTTCTTCGTAGTTCAACATGATGTACTGAGCACAAAGAATTGCTATAAATAGGCTTTTGGTAATGTGTTGTGAAGTGTGGGTGAAGGAACAGTATTCTATAATCCTAAAATTAGGTCTCAATCTTTTGTGAGCCTATGCCTCTGGACTGAGAGCTTTAGAAGGTTTTGTCTTGTTTTCTATTTTTTCCCCATTAGTGAGGCAGGATAGATAGAAGAGGCTAGAGTTGGGCATTTCCTTCCTCTAGGTCATTTAGGTACTGATCATAGCCTAGCCAGTGAGGGTCTAGTTAACTAGTTCCCCCTGAAGGCAGGTCTTGTTAAGAACAGGTATCATTAATTTGGAAATGTTTCCTTTTCTTCTTTCTCTGCTAGAAGCATGAAATCATTTTTTCCCAGATATGTAATGTAGGAACCTATTGTGATCCTGGAAGTAAATCTTATAATGTTGTGAGGATATCCCCCTCATGACTGAATCCCCTTGAAGTTTTCAATTCTTAACAAATCCACACTGAGCCTTGTATAATTCAATTCAATTACAGTTCAAATTTTCTGACCTGACATTGGTTCTTGCATAGCTTCTTTGTGCGCATCTCTACTCTGGTAAACTCTATATTTAGAGTTTAGAATCTGGTGATTCCCTATATTCATTTGTCTGTCTTTTCAGTCATGGGGGTAATTGTTTGCCCTGTGTCCTCTTCTCTATTTTGGATCCAAAAAAATTTGTTTTTGTTTTTGTGTTTCAGTTTATTCAGCTTTTTACTTGTTAGTATAGTATGGCAGTATCTAAGCTGCTTACTTCTGGAACCAGAAACTGAACTTTTAAAATAGTTTTTAACATTTAACATATCCAATATTTAAAACTTAACATATCCAAACCATCTGGAATTTATTTCCTCAAATGCGAGGTGCAGCACTAGTTTCGCCCATTAACAAATAATAAGCAATATTCCATAAAGATTATTGAGTAATTCACACCTTCCTGATACTTTATAATTCTTTCCTTATAAATATTTGGGTATTGTCAGGTATGATTCTACCTATAATGAGAGTTTTATTTTTGCTTTCCTCTTCAAAGTCTGTCTTATTTATCTATCTCTATAAATTTAGTCTGTTTATTCATAATATTTTGACTTATAATCTAACAACTCCAGTAAAATGTTGAAATAGTAAGAGTGGACATACGCGAAGTTTTCCTCAACTTCAGAGTATAAATTTACATATAAATTTACAAGACTTTACTATTTAATTTTTTTTTTTTTTCATGAGAGACAGAGAGAGAGGCAGAACATAGGCAGAAGGAGAGGCAGGCTCCATGCAGAGAACCCGATGTGGTCCTTGATCCCGGATCTCCAAGGTCACACCCTGAGCCTAAGGCAGATGCTCAACCACTGAGCCACCCAGGCGTCCCTACAAGATTTTACTATTAAGTTAGGTATTTGTTATAGAATTTTTATAGAAATAATATATTAAATTAATAAAATTTTATTTTATCCCTGCTTTGTTATGAATATTTATTATGAGTAGATGTTAATTTTTTACCTGGCTTTTTACTACCAATTAAAATGATCATAATGTTTTCTCTTTTATTCTTAACATAATGAATTTTACTGTTTTTCAATTGTCAAGGCAACCTTACATTCTTAGGATAACTCAACTTGGTCATGTTATATTTAAGCTTTTGTTAATACATCAATAGATTAATAGTTAGTACTATAGTCATTAGCTTGAAATTTTTCTTTTTCTTAATGTCCTTGTCAGTATCAAGATCATTCTGGCTTCATAAAATTATTTTGAAAGTTTTCTTTTCTTTTGTTTTCAGGAAGAACTTGTTACTTGGGTGTGATTTCTTTATCAAATGCTTGGAGGAATTTATTGGTAAATCAATGGTATCTGGAGATTACATCAATGGAGATTTTTAAATTATTCATTTAGTTTCTTTAATATTCTCTCATATTACCATTTAGATGTCTTCTTTTTTCAGAAGTCTTGGTTATTTTTGCCTAAAAACTCGCATATTTTATCTAAATTTTCCAAATCATTGAATAAGTTTTATAAAATTCTCTCATCTATATAATGTCTATAAGATTTGTATTGATACTCCTTTGTAAAAGCCATTTATGATATTATATATTTGTTCCTCTTTACTTTTTTACTCTCATATTCTTTTTGGTTGGTCTTGAGAAGAATGTATTGTGTTAGGTATTAGTTTTTTAAAAAGTCAACTATTTATTAATTTTCTCTATTGTATTTGTCCTATTTTGTTTGTATATTGTATTATGTTTATTATTTCTATCTACTATATTCCCTTTAGCTTACATTGCAATTCTATTTTTTTGAAAGATGCTTATTTTAATTTAAATTGATTAAATTCTAATGCATTTATTACAGGCTATTGTGTCTTTAGAAGTGCTGCTACTCTTGCATCTCACATTTTTATATGCCATATTGTTGTTAAATTTAGTCCAAAAAGTTTAAATCTATTTTGGTTCCTTTTTGTCCCATGAATTATTCACTTATATTCTTAATTTCCAAACATTCAGAATCTTTCCACTTACCATTTAGTTATTAATTTCAATGTTATATTTAATATGTACATTTAATATGTATAATAAAGATTATGTGTATTATTTCAGTCCTTTGTTATATATGGTATGTTTCAGCAAATGACCTATCTTGTCATTGTGTTTATACTTGGAAAGATGAACACTTTCTTTTTTTTTTTTTCTTTGGGTTTTTCTTTTTTGGTACAATTTTCCAATATCAATTTTTTAAAGTGTTTCTCAGCCTTCAGTGATTTTTTATCAGTTGCCAAGAAGGGTATGTTAAGATTTCCACTATCTTTAATTTTGAGTTTGTCTATTTTTCCTTTTAGACTTTTATTTTTACTTTATAAATTGAGACTACCTATTAGATACTCGACATTTTTAGAAATTTTCATACTTTTTGTGATTTCATATTTTTCTTATCATAAAATTCCCCTCTTAATTGTAGTAACACTCCCAGCTATAAAGTTTACTTTGTGAAGTTAAGTTTCGTTATGTATTTTGTTATGTATTTTGCTATGTTATTTTACCTACTATGTATATTGTAAACAGTTTCCCATTATTTTATTTTCATGTTCTTATTTTGTATTTAAGGAGTGTCCATTATAAAAAAACACATAATTGATTTTAGTTTTTTTAAATTTAATATGATAAATTTTGTCTTTAATTGGATGCTGTATTTATTTTACTTTTCTTTAAGTCTACTATTTTATTATTAGCTTTCTTTTTCCCGCTAACCTAAGTTTCTTATTTTCTCCTTTCTAGTTTCTGTAGGATTAGTATTTCAAATTATATTATTTCTTTTTCTATTACCTTGCCAGTTAATCAATTCTCTTACCATATTTTGAGCTCAGCCTAGATAATATGACTTGTATCCCTGGCCTTTTAATGCTTAATACAATTATAATTTTACTAATTTTAGTAAAACTCATAGATTGTAGAGCATTTTAACTTTGTTTATTCCCACCACTAAATTATTTCCTAATACTATCATGCATTTTAAATTGCATAAGTGTTTTATTTTTCTGTAATGCCAATATCCTTTGAATTTATCCATGGGATTACCTTTCTTTTGTGCTTCATTCTTTATAGTATCTACTGCATTTTTTAATAGAATCCTTTAAGATTTTACCCTTGTCTTTGATTTTCAAAAAAATGTACTTTAATTTGCTGAGGTATGATTTTGTTACCTTACTTGGAGACTATTGAGATTTTTGAATTTGTGACTTGGTATCTTTTGTCAAACAATAGTTCATAGACATTGGAACTCAAGCATTGGAACTCAAGCATGGTGATGTTTGAGAGAAAGAATTATTTGAGATAAGCCCTATAACTGCCCTACCTTATGGTCTAGAGACATATTACAAGCTATGGTGCACAGATATATTCCAAGCAAAATCCTGTCATCTCCTTCCAGTAAGAAGCCAGAATTTGGAGTTAAGAATGAAAGTCTTTCCTGCCTTATTTAATAAGGCTGAGTACCATAGATGTAAAAGCTACACAGAGTGAGTATTACAGGGAAATGAGGTTTTTCACTTGAACTTCAGATGCACGTAAAGATACTGCTGAAGTTCATAAAGAGAAATTAATGGAACAGTCTTCACACAAGGCCAGGAATATTTGTGTTCTCATGCCAGAGTGTGAAAATCTGCTGAATCTTAGGATATCCAGTGAAGGCCTCAGAAATATCTAGTCTCAGTAATAGAGAGTAGTGAATATTAGCCTTAGACTAAAAGTTGTCCTGAATCCTCTTAATAAAGTTTAAAAGCATGCTTCAAAGATCAAACTGTTCTAATAAAGCCTTAAATATTTGAAGAGATTTTTAAAATTTAAGGTGGATTTAAAGAAATATGACTCAAAAAGGTAATAACACAGTGCCTGACATCCAACCAGAAATTATCAGACAAAACAAACAAAGGGAAATTTTGCCTTTACTGTGGAAAAAAAAAATCAATCAATCCCTAGAAACATATCCAAAATGCACATATGATAGAATTATTAGATAAGTATGTGAAAAACTACCACATATATATTAAAAATAGTATATTAAGTATACTATATGTATATATACTAACTACATAATATTTTACTAATATACTATGTATATTTTTACAGAATATTAAGAAAATTTTATAATTATTTTATATCCTCAGAAAGAATAAATCAGGAGCATAACAAGACAAATTTAATATATAAAAATATAGAACAAAATATATTTTCATATATATTTCACATATATTTTTTCATATATATTATTTTTAATATATATTTTCATATATATTATTCAACAAAAATACTCTAGATTTCAAATAAATTTTATGTTATTAAAGCAGATAAGTTAACATTTTAATCACTTAATTAAATTTCATTATTTTCTATACAAACCAGGATCCTGGTCACACCTTTCAATTTATTTTCATATCTAACATCTCTCTTCAATATTCTTTTTCTATTCAACCATTTATTATTTAACAGCTATTTAAAACTGTTATGATACCTTACCTTGATACATTAATAGACATGTGGTGGAGGGAGACTTTCAAGTAGAAAGTTGATGTACAAAGTGATAATTATTATGAGCTATGCACACTATACTTTTGTACTATGTAAGAGAGCCATCTTGACTAAGTCACATAGAGCTTCTTCACAGAGGGTACCATGTTTTAGCAGAACACTAAGGAATAAAGTAGTTTCCCAAGTAAAATGATAGAAAGGGAGGTTAAAGAAAGATCAATCAATGCAAAGGCTCAAGGGAGGAAGGAGAGTAAGAAAAGTTTTAAAGATTTATTTATTTATTTGAGAGAGAGGGCGAAAGGACATAGCAAAGGGGAGGAGCAGCGGGAGAGGGAGAGAGAGAATCCTTGACCAGACTCCCTACTGAGTGTGAATCCCCATATGGAGCCCTATTCCAGGATTCTGAGACCATGATCTGACCCAAAGTAGTTAGACCCTTAACCTGTTGAAACACCAAGGCACTGCAGGAGTTAAAAAAAGTTTTAGAAACAATGAGTACTTCAGTGTGACTAAATTTCATGAGATCCTACAAATCTGTGGCAAAAGATGAGGATTGAGGGAATTAGAAATGAAAAATGACTTTTTGTTATTCTAGAGAACTCAAAGATTTTTGAGTCACGATAGAAATGAAAGATTTTAGGCAAAGACATGACAGGGTTAGAATTGTATTTAAAAAAAAAAACATTCTGGATAAATGTGAAGAATGTATCTAGCAGTGAATAGGGGGAGATGGATAATTATTTTAAAAATTAATTTTCATGGACTTAAATATTCAATTTATAATACCTCAAGTTCCCACTGGCTGAATGCCTAGAAATTTACCTGTTGTATATCATTCAGTGGGTATGTATGAGAGTTTTCCAGAGTACAATTTTTTTATATTCTTCATTCAGGTTTTGTCCTGCATCTATTCCTACCAGTTAATATATCATTGCTTACGATGTGTTGAGATGATTTTTCATGGTATGAAAAAAGTGTATAATCCCTTCTTTATAATGAATGTTTAGTTAGCAACATTCAGTAACCAAATAAGTTTGGCTAGATTTAGTGTTTGAACTTACTAGTAAAATTTCTAGTATTTGCACATCATCATTTTCCCAAGATTTCCAACTGGCACTTGGGTAACTGAGTCATGATAGATGAGTCATGATGTATTTTATCATTAACCAATTTCTAGTCCCACATCTAACCCTTCTTTAGAAGAGGTTGTCAGGTTAATTCTAGGTCTCATCATAATCCCAGCTATAAGACAACAGAAAGCATAAAATATACATATATACATAATATATAAATTTATATAAAATATTATTATAAAAACATATGTATATGTAAATATATATGTAAATAAATACAAATAAATGTTTACATTAATTCATATAGAATATTTATATATAAAATGAAATTATAAACAATTATATAAAAATAAAAATACACACATAGTACAACATATGTTTTAACAAGTCATTAAAATGCAAATATATATTCTATATAGAACATGTAAAAATGTGTTTAAAATATTTTATTTCTTTCTTCCTCTATAAGTTTTCCTCTAGGACCATTTTCCTTTTGCCTAAATAACATTCTTTTGTATTTTTTTTGTTATTAGTTTGCTGATATAAATTCTTTCAGTTATTATTTGTATGAAGAAGCTTATGCTTCCCTTTCATTCTTTAAGGATAATTTTGCCCATGAATGTGTTCTAGATTGGCAGTTATTTTTTCTGGGTCCATTGTAGATATTGAGAAATCAGGTGTTTGCCAATTGCTATTGTGAGAGAAACTTTTTTCCCCTTCTAGATACCTTTTATATATCTTTATTTTTGTGGGGGTAGTTCTCTGTAATTTCACTGCATAGATAATAGATTCTTTAAAGTTACATTATAATTCTTTGAGCTATGTAGCACTGTGGATTGGTGTACATTATCCATTTTGGGAAAATGATCCCTGATCATCTCCTCAGTTATGGTTTCTGTCCTTTTCTCTCTTTACTCTTCTTTTGAAATTTTGCCTGAATATATTATGCCTCTGCCTCTATTCTCTGGCATATATTCACACTCCTAATAGGTTCTATTTCTTTCTCTTCACACTTAATTACAGATATTTGAATTCTGTCTTTAACCTTGTCCAACCTTTGTTTAATGCTTCAATTATTCTTAATTTTAACTTTTGCATTTGTTACAAAATCTTTCTTTTTTTAAAATTACCTATGTCAAATTTACACTTTGCTATTTTATGCTAACATTCTCACACTTGACTCTTGTTTCTTTGTATATAGTAAACAGTCTCCCTTCAAGTATTCTGTTTATTTTTTCTGGGGTGGTCACTCATTAATTTGTCTCCTCAAATGTCTGTTATGCAATCACTTATTTTACACCTTGTCTGAAAATCTGAAAGAAAAAAAAAGAAACATAAATGCTTAACTCTTCTGTCCTATACCTTTGTAAAACCTAATTCTCCAGGTTATCTCTATTCTATTAAATAGATAATCTATGCTTCCATCTGTGTAAGTAAATATCTAAGATGGCATTCCTTTTTCTTTCTTTTTTTCATCTCACACATCTATTAAAGTCAGAAACTTCTGTGAATTTTTACATGTAATAAAACTATAAAATAATCTTTATCATCTGCTATTAACATGTGAATTAGTGTGCAATCAGAAAAATAATTCAATATGATTAATATGACAAAAAGCTTTTGAAAAGCTAGAGGAATGAAAGTAAGGGTCACATAGGCACTGAGGTTGAATGCCCAAACCTGTTGCTAAAATCATAGATGCCCACAGCCCATGCTGGAGATAGGGGACTATAGATTCTGTGGAAACTTCAAAAAAATCACAATCATTCTGTGTAGGCTACATTAGCTCTACCATTGTCACGATTAATTCTGTGCTAGCCTTGTCACCATCGCTTTTGTTAAAAAAAAAAAAAAAGAACTTTCTTTTCCTTTGTCTTCCCAGTTTTATGTATTTCTTTTTAAATAATCAAATTAGAACGCTGATGTTAAAGTTCCAAGAAAATGTACTTCCCCCAAGGCTAGTCTAGACAGAGGAGGGCATAAAAGGGAACAGAGATTAAGCTGAGTGCTGATTTACAATAGTTGACTCACCATTTTATTCCAAGCTGCCATAATGTCTACAAACCACTGCCGAGATTCTACTTTTATGCTTTCCCATCTCCAAATCCATTCTCTATACAGAAACAGAAGTAACATTCTTGATATATTTAATGGGTCATCTCAGACCATCTTTCAAAACCATTCAGTGACTTCTCTGCTTTTAGCATAGATTCTTAAAAACAAACAAACAAACAAACAAAAACACAGATATAATTGACATATACTGCCATGCAAGTTTGAGGTGTACATGTTGATGTGATGAATTTATATACTGCAATATCATTATGACTGTAGCATTAGCTAATGCTTCCATCATGTCACATAATTAGCATACATACTTAATTTCTACTATATCCTAACAAATTGCCATTGACCACAAAACTCTGCAGAATTTGGTTCTATCACTATCTCCAGTGTTATCTATTTTTATCATGCTTCAGCCATCTCATTCTCACATTTCCTCTAACATCAAATACTATCCTTGCCAGGACATTTGCACGTTTCCTTCGCAGGAATATTCTTTCTCCTTAATGTTCCCATGTCATGATACTTTTCACTTTTTTGGCTTTATACTATTTATTGCCTGTTCAGAGTGATTTCCTGCCCACCCTCTGTAATGTCTCATTTTCCATATTACTACCAAAACTATGCTTTATTTTGCCATTTTTTTCTTCGTGGTTCTTACACAAATTTGTATTCACTTTACTTAATTTGGGTACACTAATCTCCTGTCACCCTCAGTAGAATGGAAGCTCCATGAAAACAGAAAATGTTTGTCTTTTTATCATTGAAATCTCAGTGCTAGTCACAAGACCCAACACTAGGTAAGTGTTACATAAACATTTTTAAATTCACGAATAGATGTAGAACCTTGGGGATATTAAGTATCTTCATTAACCATCCTTAAAATGTAAACACACACATTCAAATTCATAGGATTGTGCTGAAAATTAAATAAATATCAGATATATAACAAAAGGCAATATAATGTAGCTAATGAAAATATATTGACAAGAATAATCTTAATTCAGAATCTAATATGAAGTCATTGGCTATTTATGAGCAAAAGTATGATTTATTCTCTCCTTCAGAGCTTAAATTTGGTCTCAGTTTAAGAAATAATGGCTAATAATAGAAAATAAGTAGACTTAGTATGAAGTTGTTTTAGTAACAAGCATAGGGAATAATAAGGATCTCAGAATGATGTCTAGTACAAAGTATAGGAATATGATATAGATTATGGTGGTAGGATTTACTTTGCTTCACAACTAATTAGATTATGGAGAATGAGAAATAAAGATATCTGGATGTTTCAGATGTGAGAGACTTAGATAATGACAGTATCGTTAAAACCAACAAGAAAATTATATGGTAAAGTAGATGCTTTTGGAGAGTTTGAGGGAAGAGGATATCAGAGAAAATAATTCTGAGTTCTGTTTTCAATACTAAAATTTAATGATTAGAAGTCATCAGGAGTGACTATTTGGAACTTAGAAATGAAGTTTGCCTAGAGATAAAGATGTTGGAGTCCACAGAATTAAAAAAAAATAAATCTATGAGTTTCAACAGATTATTTGGGCATGTTTCAAAGATTAAGAAGAAAAAAAAATCCTGATAATTTCTGAGCAAAAGAAATGAGAGGGGAATGAGAGAAATGATATTATCCTATAAGTGGGAGAAATAGGGTTTCAAAAAGTAGAATGTCAACTGGCACAGGGAAGTTGAGTATTATGAAAATTGAAAATAGTCTTTGCTTGTGACAGTTGGAAATTCCTGATATGAGAGCAGTTAAGTTGTGTTTTGATAAAATTTTCAAATTTCAAGCATTTAAAATAACATAAAAACAATTTTTATCTTAGGCTAAGAAAATGCTTTTCTCCATGGTTGCCATCACAACACACCATGGTGTTACTCTGTTATTGAATTGTGTCCTCCAAAATTCATGTTAAGGCTTTAACACCCACTAGGGTCACTCTGATGTAATTAGTTGAGATAAGGTCATACTAGGGTAAGATACCCCCTAATCCGACTATTGTTCCTATAACAAGAGAAATTTGGATACAGACAGGCACCCAGGGACACTATGAGAGAAAGAGCCAGGTATCACAGTGATGCTTCTATAAGCCAAGAGACATCAAAGATTGCCTGCAAACCACCACAGGTTCAGAGAGAGGCAGAAAACTGATCCTTCTTCACACCCCTTAAAAGGAACAAACTCAGCCAACACCTGGATCTTGGATTTTTAGCCTCTCAAACTGTGAGACAATAATTTGCTGTTGTTTAAACCACCCAGTTTGTGATACTTTGTTGGGACAACCCTAGAAAGAGATACAGACTTCCATGCTATGGAAATTGTGCTTACAATTGATAAGTAAAAAGTTGGGTAGTGATTATATTTCTTTCTTACTCTTCATGTCTATTTTGATCTACTTAATCCCCATAATTTGCTTCCAATCTCCTATGACACACCACCTTACTTAGCAAATACCAGTATGACTTGAGAGAGAAAAGAGAAGAATACTGAGACTCTTACTGAAACTATCATTCCATTTCCAAGCATATAGCTATGAAGATTTGTGTCTACCTCCTTCCTCCTAGGTTAGAATGGAATGAAAAAGAAGAGCCTTGAGGTCCATGGGTGGCTCAGTTTGTTAAGCATCTGCCTCTCGGTTTCTGCTCAGATATGATTTCAGGGTTGAGAGACCAAGCCCCATGTCACAGTCCATGCTGAGCCTGAAGCCTGCTTAAAATTCTTTCTCTTGCTCTACCTCCATCTCTTTCCCCATCCTTGTGTGTGCATGCATGCACGCTCTTCTCTCTCTCTCTCTAAAGACAAACAAACAAACAAACAAACAACCAGTCTCTTGTATCTAGGTCTTGTTCTAGCCACCTCTGAGTGTTTCATTTTTCTTTTTTTTTTTTTTTCATTTTTCATTTATACCTTTCCACTTCCTGGGTACCATCCAGCTACTCCATTTCTTCCCTTCATTTTGAAAATATTTCCAAGATTTCCTACTTTAAACTATTGCTCTTTCATTCACATATCTATCTATAGATACCACACTGTTTAAAGTTTCCATATGTGTTCAAACCTTTGGATAAATCTGGATAAGTTTCAACCCTTTTTCTTCATTTCTCATTGCAACATCAACTACTATAGGTGTATTTTAAAAAATCACTTGTAACTTTCTTCCTACCTCTTTTACTGGTCTTGTGTTTTTATTAACTTGTCTTTTATCATTTATTTATAAATGCCACTACTTCCCAGAGCTATTTTTAGGCTATGTCTTCTACTTTTAAATATTCACAGATAAATGGCTTCATTTCTTAAGCTCCATGTCTATAGAACATAAACATCAGTATATCTCAGGAAAAATCTTAGTATATCCCAAATTGAAATGATTATCTAACTTGAAACTTTCCACCTTCCCTTTTTTTTTTTCTTAGTTAATTGTACTCTTAACTCAATTTTACCAGCTTTGATTCTTCTCATTTTCTCACTTCCCACATCTTATTGGTCACCAAATTTTACAATATCTCTTTTAATAATGACTACATTTTTGCCTGATTTCTAATACATTTTCCATTATGACATGTACTGTCTCTCACTTGAACTTTTGTAATGTCATTTTTCCATTTTAACTGTCTCCTATCTCTGCTGTAAGCCTCTGTACATGGCTGCCTTTCTCTGTGTTCTCAAAATTCTCTACGTATTCCTCTTACTGAAATGTGCATTTTGATCCCTCATCTTCATTAATTCAAAACTTTTAACATCTTTTTTATAGGCCAGGCATAGAGCAGGGAGCTATGAAACAAAAACCATTTAATCACAACTACTGTTGAAGAATTTATAGTCTAGTAAGGAAGAGAGTCAAAAGAGATTTGTAAACAACATAAGCCTATGAATTCTTGAGTCATAGTACTTGTATTAAAAGGTTAGAAGTACAGATTACTAAGTGTGACCTCTAGAAAGTGGCCCAAGCCTTTTAAGCTATCATATTCTTTTTGTATAAAATAAAGCTAATGAAATGCCTACTCCATAAAATTCAATTGAGGAATAATTAGGCTTGATATAATTTCTATCCTGTAATAAATAATCAAAAAGTGTTAGCTATTAACATTATTAATATTAATGAAACAAGTATTATATAGGAAATAATGTTAGATAATTACATAATCTAGTAATATACTAATATGCTGTTATAAATAATAAAATATTTGTTCATATAATGTTTATTAATTGTTTAGTGTTATAGGCATCACGAGTGGGAAAAGTATTATTACAGTGGTATGGTAAAGACAGCTGCCCACTGAATGTTCATCTTTTTCTTCCATGGTGTGGAGTTGTCACTGGAAGATGGGTGCCCAAATGGGAGCTGAATCTCTCAGTCTCCTTTGTACCCAGATGTAGTTATATGACTTGTTCTGATTAATGGTATGAGACAGAAACTGATAGTGTCACTTATGAATCAGGGTTTTTAAAAGATGGGTGAAAATCTGCACTCTTCTTTCATTCCCTGGTTACAAAGAGCTGTAAGACTAAATGCGATAATGAAGCTATACAAAAAAGGAACTACTTAATGGAGGGAAAACTGCCAGCTGTTGAAGAACATCTGCATTTGACAGATGACATAAGAAAGAACATTTACTATATTATGCCACTGAAATCTTAGAATTTGTTTGCTACAGTAGCAAGTAGTACCCTAAAAATACATGTTGGGTCATTTGTATGGAAGAAGAAATCTTTCTTTAGGAAGAGAAAATCTGTTAAAAACTTCCTACATGGTGTAATACATTATCTTCAGTGTGAAGGAAATAAATGGACAAAAATGTCACGAGAGGAGATATTTTGGCAGAAAACTGGTGTTTATAAAAATTAAATAGTATTTGAGTTATTTTTAGTTAGTTTGGTAAGGTAATAGTGTTTACAATAAAAAGAAGAGGTATGGCTGGACAAAGAAGTTGAAGCCAGATTATACAAAGGCCTAGAATTGTGAGCTGAGAAGTTGATAGGGATAAAGAAGAATATACAAAACAATAGGAAAAGAATATCTTATAAAAATGATAACTTTTAGATAAAGAATATTTTAGAAGAAAAATAACTGGGTAGTAAACATAGGGCTGTTTACCAGGCATTTGGGTGCAGACTACGGATTTTAGGAACCAAAATTTCTTCTTAAATAGGCACCTATTTTATATCAAATCTTGAGCATTAATACTTATGCTGGTCAACTACAACACAGAAAACAGATTGCAAAACTTTGACCTATACTGTACTATTTGGCCAAATATCTTCCCTAACATTGACCATTGGGACTAACCATCATGTTTGTCTTCCCTAGATTCATCAGTCAGCTTTTATTCCAGTAACATCTCCATAATGATCTCTATATCATTCCAGCTCAAACTGAAAGTTCCTTGAGTATTCTATCTAGTTTTTTGCCTTTTGGGGAAATCTCATCTTCCCTACATTTCTTGATTAGTTTATTGTGTTAAAGGAGGCATGGGTAGGAAAGAAATGGTTAAAAATCCAATTAACACACATTTTCAAATTAAGTACAGTTTTGTAATCTATGCAGGTGAGTCACTGTTAGAGATACGTATATTGATCAGCTTAGAGAGAGGTGTTCTTTCTATATAAATCAAAAACATTTTGAGACAATCAAGTCTAATTTTAGGCTACAAACATGCTAGCTGTATCAACTTTATTGGTTGTAGGTGAGAGAGTTTTTAAGTGAATTTATCTCAGCTGGAGTTTCTATATGAGGTTGTTTTTTTTTTTTATTCCACATTAACTGAACAATTGGATGACTGAGGTCCTAAAAACTAATTTTTGGAGGTAACAGGTATGAAAAGTATACTTCTTATGAAATAATGGCTTTAATTGTCATCTACTGTAATGTAGTTGTAATGACTTAAATCTATACTTCCTCACTAGTTCAGAATCAGGATTGTGTTTCATTCATCTTTATATCTATAATGCCTTATTCTGTGTCATGGTAAGCAGTCTCTAATTGGTTATTAAATAAAGGAATGAATAAATGAGTTAATACTAGATATTTGATTAGTGGTTGTAATCAATAAATTCCCCTCATGATACAGATATTAGTGTTTAAATAATCCTGACCCAAACTACTGGCCAAAATAGTAAGATCATTGATCTTCATGATAAAAACAATCATAGTGGTCAGCATTCCAAATCCTCCCACACTACTGTTTTTTTTTTTTTCTTTTCTTTCTTCTTCTTCTTCTTCTTCTTCTTCTTCTTCTTCTTCTTCTTCTTCTTCTTCTTTTTTTTTTTTTTTTTTTTTTTTTAGCTAAGAAATCTGAGTTTAGCATGAACACTAACCATTCAGAATCCCTTAGGGCCTTTTTTCTGTGTGTTTAAAATTTCCCTGACACCAGAAAAACAACAGTTGAATGATGACCAGATGGCAGGAGAGCTGTGGTAATTTGGCTGGAAGTAAGATGAGCATTGAAGCATAATGAGCAAATTAGAGATTTAAATCTTTTCTATGAGCAGATCAACCTAATGGGGTGAACAAGATCACCCAAAGGCTTTTTATTAAGTTTATTTATTTCCCTTTAAAAACAGTTACTGATTCATCGGTATTATGATTTTGGGGAGATGTGACTGATGGATTAAATGGAAATATCTTTCAGGTATTATGTTCTTAGAGCTACCCAGGATGAATCCTTCCTAATCTTAGTGTATGAGGGCAGGAATGATATCATTGAGGTGCGTAGCTAAAACCTTGGAAACAATCTTGTACTCTCTATTCAGGAGAGTAAAAGAGGATGAAAATCCCCCAATTGTTCCTACCTTGTCATCTTCTTAAGGATTATGGGATCAAGGGAGTTTTCATGTCTTGAGACATAATTCTGGTCTTAAAAAATTCTGAAAAGACTCTGATGTTAGAGATAATTGCCACAATCAGGTTTTATAAGAATTGACGGGAAATCTGTCAGCACCTGAGGCTTTTCCTAGGTTTGTGGCTTAGATTTGGGGTCTCACTTTTAATGATATTGTGTTGTCCAACTGATTGACTTAATGGAGGGAGTGAATTGAAAGCCAACCCTATCCATTTTCTGTGTGATATAACATAAAAAAAGCATGTTGACTAGATTCAAAAACATGTTGAAAATATCAAATACCTTTAGTTTGTCTTTCTAAATTATTGGAATAGTTTAATTTGACATGTGTTTTATTGCCTCTTTTGCAGTTTGCTAGTATATATATATATATATATATATATATATATTGATCAATATCTGAAGTGTTAGAAATGGGAATTCTATGTAGGCAGTGATTATTAATATGGAAAGGAGACTGTGTATTTCCAATTCCATGTGCAATGTGGAGATTACAGTCTTCCTTTTAATTAAATGAACAATTGAATAAATTAGAATGATAGTCTATTTATTTAATTTACATTCTAAATATATGACATAATTGAGCATCTTGAAAATTAAAGCCTAATTTCACTTTATTGTATTCTATCAATAATTATTACTAACTACTATCTCATAATAATAACAATACACTATTTAAAGATAATGAATCGTTTGGATTTAATTGGATATATATGCAACTCAAAATTTTCTTTAATGTCAGTCTTTGTATGTATCTGCTAAAATGTGTATCAGCTAAGTTTTTTTTAATTAAGGGCTTAGACATATGTACTGATTTAAGAAGTAGAATGGATACCTTATTTAGACACAAAATACTGATCAAATTTACTGAGATATGAGTTTGGTGAGAGAAGATTTTGCATTAGACTTATTTCATGTTTGTGTGCTAGCACCTCTTTTCCTGTTGGGAAACTTACACTTTTTGAATTATGTAGGTCTATTGAAATGATTATAATATCTACCTGGTATGATACCAGTTGGATCACTGAGAAAAGCATGAGACTCCAGATTGTCTGATCATGAGACACCTAACATTACCAAACAATAAAGAAATCTATTACGGGGATGTCTGGGTGGCTCAGTGGTTGGTCATCTGCCTTCAGCTCAGGTCGTGATCCTGAGCTGCATTGGGCTCCCTGTGAGGAATCTACTTCTCTCTCTGCCTGTGTCTCTGCCTCTCTCTCTATCATGAATAAATAAATAAATCTTAAAGAAGAGAAATCTATTATGCATTTAGCTCTAAAGTGTTTAAAGAAAGAACTATGTCTCTGGATTATGAGCAGTATGTAGTCTATAATTTCTGAGATCCACCTTAGTATCTCATAGGCAGAATGTGTCCAAAAAACAAAGTTAATAGAGAAAGGCAATTTAAAAAGTCAAAGTAAACTTGGGCAAGCAATCTCAAGATAGAGAAACAGAGACAGAGAGAATGACCAGTGTTATTATTTGGATCTCTGGATCACAAATTCATAATAAAGTCAGTGTCATCCCTTGGCCTTCTACTTATGTTAACCAAATTTCATTTTTGCTTAAGCTTGTTAAATAGGATTTCCCTGGGTAATCTACACTGATTTATGCATTAACTTAATGGTAAAATGTGGAAAATAAAGATTAATCATTTAAAGATAACTGCAAACTATATACTATTTATCTGGATGACCATTAAGTAGAAAAACTATGAATTCCTGATGGATGTTAAGTATTTTAATTGAAACTAGGCAATAGTGGACCTAAATTTTCATAAACTGCTTTAAAAGAGATAGATTTGAGAGAGTTGCAATCAAAATGTCAAAATGGCTTTCACTTTTATTACCAAAGATCTTTTATTTTGAAGGAAATACAAAAGATAAGAAGAGTTAAGTAGTACAATGTCTATAAAATTTATTTTCCACTTCTGGTGCTACCTCAATAAAGTTAAGAAAGGGCAATACAGTAACCTATAAATAGCTTAGAATGTAATTTGGTGGTAGATGTTGAAAATATATTGTACTACTATTGATAGCTCTAGATCATCTATGTAGTAGTGAAGATTGAGCAAGATTTGGGGGTATCTGTGGAGAAGGTTGAGACTAGCAGGCAATCACAAACATATATTTGCATTCTTTGATTTGTATAAGGAGAAGGACCTCTTTTCACCTATTCATTCAATAAATATTTACTGAGTAGTAATTTGTGTTGAGCACTGGGGATAAATGAAGAAGGCAGAGATGTCCCCTTTCCTCAAAGATCTTACAAAACAATAAAGACATGTAAACTGGGATCCCTGGGTGGCGCAGCGGTTTGGCGCCTGCCTTTGGCCCAGGGCGCGATCCTGGAGACCCGGGATCGAATCCCACGTCAGGCTCCCGGTGCATGGAGCCTGCTTCTCCCTCTGCCTGTGTCTCTGCCTCTCTCTCTCTCTCTCTCTCTCTCTCTGTGTGACTGTCATAAATAAATAAAAAAAATATTAAAAAAAAGACATGTAAACTGGATGATAATTTAATATTGCATAATATACACCATGATGAGATGAAGAATGGAGGGTGTAAACCACAGATAAGTAGCATCTAATCTTGATTTAGAGATTCACTGAAGGCTTTCTGGAGAAATGACTGCCAAACTGATTCCAGAAAGACAAGTAGAAATTAGATAACAATAAAGTCAAGGGAGTGATACAAATGTATGAAACAAGATGTACAACAGTCTAGAAGATAGCAAGCCTTATGCTTTATACAAAAATTAAGGTGAATCAAAGGCTTAAACATAAATTGTAAAGCAATAATAAAACCTTTAGAAATAAACATAGGAGAAAATATTCAGACAAAGAATTTTTAGACTTAACACCAAAAACATTGTTCACAAAAGGGAGAACAGATAAGTTGGACTTTATCAAAATTAAAAACTTTTGCTCAGCAAAACATCTTATTAAGGATAGGAAAATACAAGTTACAGACTAGAAGAAAAAAATGCAAACCATATATTTCACAAAAATTTTAGTGTCTAGAATATATAAAGATCTCTCAAACTGAAGAGTTATTCCAAAAATCTAATTAGTAAATTGACAAAAGACATGAAGAAACATATCACTGTAGAGAATATAAGAATGGCAAATGAACACGTGAAAAAATATTCATTATGTTAGCTATTAGGTCAACACAAATTAAAATCACAACCAGATATCACTGCATATCATTTAAAATGGCTAAAATAAAAAAAAAATAGTTACAATTCCTGATGCTGGTGAAGATAGAGAGAAACTTAATCACTTATATTTTGCTGATTGGAATGTAAAATGGTACAGACATTCTGCAAAAACAGTTTTGTAATTTCTTAATAAGCTACACATATAATTACTACACAATCCACCAATTGTACTTCTAAGATTTATCACGAAGACATATTTACACAGATATCCGTACGTGAAATTTTATAATAGCTTTATTCATACTGGTCCAAACTGAAAACAATTCGAATGTCCTTAACAGATGAGTAAACACACTGATACATTTATGCCATAGAATAGTATTTATCACAAAGGAACATAGATACACATAGCAATCTGGATGAATTGCCAGAGAATAATGTTGAGTAAAAAAAAAAAAATCCCCAAAATTGCATATTGTTTTATTTCACTTATATAACATTTTTGAGGTGATAAAATTACAGAAATTGAAAACAGGATAGTAGTTGTCAGGGGTCAAGGAAGTGTTGAGAGCAGGGATGAAGTGTGTATTTCTATAAAAAGCAACATCAGGGAATCTTGTATTGAAGGAATTGTTCTGTATCTTGACCACATCAATGTCAATAAACCAGTTGTGATATTGTACCATAGATTTCCAAGACATTACCATTAGGGGGAAGTGGGAAGAGGGCACATGGCATTTCTCTGTATTATTTCTTACAAATGCTTATAGATCCACAATGATCTTAAAAAAACAAAAAAATAGCAATTTCTTTAAGACATGATGTATTTATTACATTATCAACATGGGCAAAATATGTATTTTTATATGTATGTTTTTTATTGGAGTTCGATTTGCCAACATAGTGTATAACATCCAGTGCTCATCCCATCAAGAGCCCCTCTCAGTGCCCGTCACCCAGTCACCCCATCCCCCATCCACTTCTCCTTCCACTACCCCTTGTTCATTTCCCAGAGTTAGGAGTCTCTCATGTTTTTGTCATCCTCTGATTTTTCCCACTTATTTTCTCTCCTTTCCCTATAATCTCTTTCACTATTTTTTATATACCCAAATGAATGAGACCATATAATGATTGTCCTTCTCCAACTGACTTAATAATACCCTCCAGTTTCATCCATGTCAAAACAAATGGTGGATATTCATTGTTTCTAATGGCTGAGTAATATTCCATTGTTTCTAATGGCTGAGTAATATTTACCATATCTTCTTTATCCATTCATCTTTCAATGGACACCAAGGCTCCTTCCACAGTTTGGCTGTTATGGACATTGTTGCTATAAACATTGAGGTGCAGGTGTTCCAGCATTTCGCTGCATCTGTATCTTTGGGGTTAAATCCCCAGTACCGCAATTGCTGGGTCATAGAGTAGCTCTATTTTTAACTCTTTGAGGAACCTCCACAGTTTTCCAGAATGGCTGCACCAGTTCACATTCCCACCAACAGTGCAAGAGGGTTCCCCTTTCTCCACATCCTCTCCAACATTTGTTGTTTCCTGTCTTGTTAATTTTCCCCATTCTCACTGGTGTGAAGTGGTATCTCATTGTGGTTTTGATTTGTAGTTCTCTGATGGCAAGTGATGCAGAGCATTTTCTCATAAGTGATTGAATCTCTATGGATCCATTGTCTGTTATGTGGGGAGGCTCCCTTTCCCATATTCCTATCACAGATAGGAAGAAGATGGATCTGTCTGATACTTATGAATCCTTGTGAATAGTTTTTATTTATTGTAGAATTTTTATAATAAAACTTAATAAAATGCATACATTTGGATGGAAAATTAAATGTATACTAAAATGACCACATTTTATAAGATACCATAAAAATAAGGGTTTTTGTTTTGTTTTGGCTAATCAGTTACTTGTAAGTAAAAAAATCTAAAAGAATGTTATGTGGTTACAAGGCATGGCATTTAGTGCAATTTGTGTCAAAAAGTACAAGTAGAAGTCAAAAACTTCAAATTTAAATAATGAAACACAAAATGCATGTTCTAAGTTGTCAACTGACAACTCTTCAGGTAGATGACATGTGCACTGTAGGTATAAAATCATATTTTATTTTTAGACAATTGCAGTCTGCTTACTGATTATTTGAGAAGTTGAAAATCATTTATCTTTTATTATTTTGTACGAGTTTTTATTTGTGGGCCAGGCCAAGGTAACTTAGATAAAAATAGACTAAAGGTAACAGCTAGAAAGGGGCCAAAAATAATAATAACCACTCATCGTGTATAAAAACTTAATTTTAGTGGCTATCTACTAGGTTTACAAAATATATGGTACTTCTAATGGGCAGATGTCAGAATCAGAACTTTTTATTGCTTTCATCATTATTTTTGTTTGAGGGCTTTGTGATACCAGAATAAGGGGTAGGTTAACAAGAATCATTCTGGAAAATAGTACCAACAAGGTGAGGAAACAGAAAAAAAAGTGATGTTCTCCAGATTTTTATTTCTTAGATAATGCTATAATAGGTAGCTTTGATTGACAGGAGTTCAGTGGTGGGGAAAGCGGCCTATCTTGTGTCCTTCTTTCCCCAATACACCTTCATGCACTTATTTCAATTATTGCATTTGATAAGTTTAGTAAATAGAAGTTAGTTCTGAAGAATTATATATTAAATATTATAGAATGCAACTTAAAATGCAGAAGCTTATTTTTGCTAGCTGAAAGCAAATTATTTCTATGCAAATGATAATGATAAAAACTTTAGTGTCTTTTGTGAAAACTTTTAAAATACTATGAAATACCATTTTTTATGTATCTGAATAGAAATCTCAAAAAAAAGAACCTTGATATGTACAAAGTGTAAATATAACATTGCTACTCACTAAATGGTGAGAGATTATTTAGAAGAAAAGTGATATATAAAAAGTCATGAAAATAATCAACTACATAAAATACTCAGTGAAATTCTAATCATAAAAAGGGACTTTTTAAAAAATATTTTATTTATTTATTCATGAGAGACAGAGAGGCAAAGACACAGGCAGAGGGAGAAGCAGGCTCCATGCAGGGAGCCCGATGTGGGACTCGATCTGGGGGATCCAGGATTACACCCTGACCTGAAGGCAGAGGCTTAATCACTGAACCACCCAGGCATCCCAAAAAGGATTTTTTAAAATGAACATAAAACGGATAAAACAAAGTGAAGACTTAAAGGGGGGGGGGGCAGTTTTGTTCCATCTAAAGAAGCTCTATATGAATTTTATAGCAGACCTTAATGGAATCCTAAAGGATTTCTATTTGGAGGTTCACAAGCATGCCACATGAATCCCCCAGTGACTTAATTTATAGCCCTGTGGTTTTCAAATTTGGCTTGAATTGTGCTTTATGCTTGCTAGGTTAATACTGCATCAAATTTTAGCTAAAGGTATCTTTTCTACTTTACATTGTTTGTATAAAAACATTTCCTTCTTTTTAATGGTTAACATGTATTTTTAAAATAAATATTTATAGTACATTTGGGAATAGTGATCACTTTAATAAAAATATGTTTAGGTACTAGATGTACATATACCAAATTCCTTTTGTGATCTTTTGTCTATTTATAAGGTTGCCCTTTGGGTCTGAGTTAGACTTATTTCAAAATGATGTTTAATGTTGTTGCTTCATTGTCATTACTATCATTTTGTCACTCATCTCACCTTTTTTCCTTTTTTCCTGTCATCTCTTGCTCTTGCTATATATTCTATGTCCTATTACATTCATAACTGAGTGACAAGATTGGGTAGTTATAGTTAGACACTATTTCAAAGAACATTGCCAAAATCAAGCTCTTTATTTTTAAATTAATTATCTGTTTGTTTGAATGGGTGGGGGGAGAGAATCCTTAGGCATACTCCCTGTGAATTGTGGAGCCTGATGTGAGGCTCCATCTCAGGCCCCATGACATAATGACCTGAGCCAAAACCAAGAGTCAGAGGCTTAACCAACTGAGCCACCTAGGTGTCCCAAGTTCTTTATATATTAAAGGGAAAAAAATCTGAACTGTTCCTTTAAAGAAGCAGAAACTATTAGCTGATTTTTGTATTGAAAATCAACTGTTGAACATTTTAGAAATGTTTTGCATATATTGGCCTCATAAGTATTCACTTCCTATTTATCTTTACCAATCTCATAAACTGATACCTTCAGAAATAAAACATTACATATATAAACTGAAAATTACTAATGAGGTCTCAAAGTTTAAAACCATAAGTATAGTCTTCCTTCAATCAATCAATTTAACATGTATTTTCTAAAAACTTGTATATGGAGTGGATAGATGATTCAGGAGTCTCTTGGTGATGACTACTAGCAGAGACAGTGAAGGTAGAGAAAAATGGATCTGTATCAGAAATAGTTAAGAAAAATGGGACTTGGTGTTTATTTGGACTTGGTTTGCAAGTCAAGAAGACTTAGTTTCCTGACTTGAGAATTGAAAATTAACTTATTGCAATTAAGCCAAAACAACAACAACAATAACAATGACAAAATTATGAGGACAAATGGGAGAATTGGTTTTCATCATCTTACAAGTTGGATGCCAAACTTTTCAATTACCAGATTCAGCTCATGGACCACAACAAAGAAGCATACTTGTCTTGGTCTTTCACCAGAATAGCCTTAGCTATTCTTGTCATCACAGAGAAAGTAACTGTTGCTAATGCTGTCACTGCAAAGAGCCAACAACTGCTGCTTTTATGCCCTCGTGGTACTTATGGGTTGAACTGACAGTACTTTGCCTCACCTCTGACCAATATAAACTTTGCCTTCTTTCCTGGGTCTTTCCTGTTGCCACTGAGGTACAAGACACAATAGGAGCCATTTGACACACACATATACAACTCAGAAATGCAGGACTGTAGATTCTTTAGACACTAAATTTGACCATTTGAAAACAAAAACAAGTAGATAAATTGTTCTCTCCTCCAAGTTTATTTCATTTTAAAAATGCAACACAGTTGTATTCTCTTTATTTCTTATTTTTAAAAGATTTTATTTATTTATTCATGAGAGACACACAGAGAGAGGCAGAAACACAGGCAGAGAGAGAAGCAGGCTCCATGCAGGGAGCCTGATGTGGGACTCCATCTCGGGACTCCAGGATCATGCCCCAGGCTGAAGGCAGACATTCAGCCACTGAGCCACACAGGCATTCCCAGTTGTATTCTCTTTAAATATATCTTCTGAGACCACCAGGAAATCAACTTGTCACAAAGCCATAAAAGACATCATAAGTGACTCCTTTGTGCGGGCCAACTTTCCTTTTGAAATCATTCCCCTTTCCCCAAATTCTTGATTCCTTGGGATTGATCCTTGATACTTAAGCAATGGTGAAGCAAACTTATTATTTAAAATCTTCATCAATTGGGATGATAAAAGACATTATACTTTTGTATGCCACAGATAGCATTATCCCTAGGACTATTAATTTCCTTGCTCTCTGTCAAAATATGGTCCATAGGGATCACTGATTGTCTTAAGTTCCACAGAACATCATACGTATCCACTATATTTATTGCTTGATGCTAATTGTATCTGGTGAGCAGGACATATCCTATATGCTCTAGTAAAGATGTGCCAGAAGGAGAAATAAGTATGCATCAAGATTAACAGAGTGGACCATTGCATTATAGCTTCTCTCAAGAGTATTTTGAAGGGAAGTTATGAGGAGAAATTCATGCAGTAGATGGACCTATGAGTAGTACCTTTGGTCATTTACTTCATTTGGATGGAGAGGTAACCCTAGATATGAATATACACCTGAGCTGTGGCAAATGGCTTCATTGGTTAAAGTGTTCTGAAATAAAGGTGGTCAAAGAAAATGGGACATGGAAGGAGCTATAGGATCCAGGAAAGTGGGATGAGAACATAAAGTTGGATTCTTATGAAGCTGGGAACCTTAAGCACTAAAATTTCAGCAAGTGTTCTTTGCTAGTAGAAGTAGTCATCTCATCCCTGCCTGAGTTTACTTCCTCCTCCCTGAAGAAACTATAATGGTTTCTCATGAACTAGTTGCCTCAAAAAGCACCGTTGATTCTCTTCAGAACCTAACCCTGCCTCCTCTTCTTGCTTCTCTTATATTTCTCTCATGCTTAAACTGGGGTTGAGTTTTGGTTAGGAAGGCCACCCAGTGGTAAAGAGCCATCCTTATCAAATCCTATCAATATGACATCTTGCTTATCTATTTATTATTTATTGATTTAAATCATTTATTTATTCAAATTTAATTTTGGTTAAAATTCATTACCATCTTATTTATATTTTGTTCAAATCATTCTGATTTTGGCCATTGGAGCTCTTCCACTTGGCTCTTCCTCCCTTTATATAACTAATCATTATAAAGTAATTTTTTTCTGTATTTTTTCTAGAAGTTTTTACATTTATATTACATCAGTAAGCAACTTTGAGTTAAGTTTTTGTGAAAATGTGTCTATTCTATATTCTTTTTTATATTAATGTCCAAATGTTTGAGCCCCATTTGTTGAAATTGCTGTCTACTCTCCATTGAATTTTCTTTGCTTTCTTGTCAATAATCAAGTGACTATATAAGTGTGAGTCTGTGCAGAGTCTGTTAGTGATCTATGAGTCTATTTCACAGCTACCATACTGTCTTGATTACTGTAGCTTTATAGAAAATTCTTAAGTTGGATGGTGTCAGTACTTCAACTTTATTTTTTTATATTCAGCATTATATTGTCTATTTTGTATCTATTACCTGGCCATATAAACTTTAGAATCAGTTTGTCAATATGTATGAAATTGCTTCCTAGGGTGTTGATTGGGATTGCATTGGATTTATAGATTAAGTTGGAAATAATCAACACCTTAATATTGAGTGTTCTGATTCATGAACATAAAATATTTCTATATATTTAGATTTTGGTTTTGTTTTATTTTGCCTTTTTGTTTTACAAATTTTTAATAATTTTCTTCATATATAATTAGTTTCTCTTGTGGCTTCTTAGATTTTTTCCTGTGAGTCTGGCCTTTTGCAGTTTATTTATTTATTTATTTATTTTTTTAATTTATTTTTTATTGGCGTTCAATTTACTAACATACAGAATAACACCCAGTGCCCGTCACCCATTCACTCCCACCCCCCGCCCTCCTCCCCTTCTACCACCCCTAGTTCGTTTCCCAGAGTTAGCAGTCTTTACGTTCTGTCTCCCTTTCTGATATTTCCCACACATTTCTTCTCCCTTCCCTTATATTCCCTTTCACTATTATTTATATTCCCCAAATGAATGAGAACATATAATGTTTGTCCTTCTCCGACTGACTTACTTCACTCAGCATAATACCCTCCAGTTCCATCCACGTTGAAGCAAATGGTGGGTATTTGTCATTTCTAATAGCTGAGTAATATTCCATTGTATACATAAACCACATCTTCTTTATCCATTCATCTTTCGTTGGACACCGAGGCTCCTTCCACAGTTTGGCTATCGTGGCCATTGCTGCTATAAACATCGGGGTGCAGGTGTCCCGGCGTTTCATTGCATTTGTATCTTTGGGGTAAATCCCCAACAGTGCAATTGCTGGGTCATAGGGCAGGTCTATTTTTAACTGTTTGAGGAACCTCCACACAGTTTTCCAGAGTGGCTGCACCAGTTCACATTCCCACCAACAGTGTAAGAGGGTTCCCTTTTCTCCGCATCCTCTCCAACATTTGTTGTTTCCTGCCTTGTTAATTTTCTCCATTCTCACTGGTGTGAGGTGGTATCTCATTGTAGTTTTGATTTGTATTTCCCTGATGGCAAGTGATGCAGAACATTTTCTCATATGCATGTTGGCCATGTCTATGTCTTCCTCTGTGAGATTTCTGTTCATGTCTTTTGCCCATTTCATGATTGGATTGTTTGTTTCTTTGGTGTTGAGTTTAATAAGTTCTTTATAGATCTTGGAAACTAGCCCTTTATCTGATATGTCATTTGCAAATATCTTCTCCCATTCTGTAGGTTGTCTTTGAGTTTTGTTGACTGTATCCTTTGCTGTGCAAAAGCTTCTTATCTTGATGAAGTCCCAATAGTTCATTTTTGCTTTTGTTTCTTTTGCCTTCGTGGATGTATCTTGCAAGAAGTTACTATGGCCGAGTTCAAAAAGGGTGTTGCCTGTGTTCTTCTCTAGGATTTTGATGGAATCTTGTCTCACATTTAGATCTTTCATCCATTTTGAGTTTATCTTTGTGAAAGATAGTGGTGAAAGAGAGTGGTCTAGTTTCATTCTTCTGCATGTGGATGTCCAATTTTCCCAGCACCATTTATTGAAGAGACTGTCTTTCTTCCAATGGATAGTCTTTCCTCCTTTATCGAATATTAGTTGCCCATAAAGTTCAGGGTCCACTTCTGGATTCTCTATTCTGTTCCACTGATCTATGTGTCTGTTTTTGTGCCAGTACCACACTGTCTTGATGACCACAGCTTTGTAGTACAACCTGAAATCTGGCATTGTGATGCCCCCAGATATGGTTTTCTTTTTTAAAATTCCCCTGGCTATTTGGGGTCTTTTCTGATTCCACACAAATCTTAAAATAATTTGTTCTAACTCTCTGAAGAAAGTCCATGGTATTTTGATAGGGATTGCATTAAACGTGTATATTGCCCTGGGTAACATTGACATTTTCACAATATTAATTCTGCCAATCCATGAGCATGGAATATTTTTCCATCTCTTTGTGTCTTCCTCAATTTCTTTCAGAAGTGTTCTATAGTTTTGAGGGTATAGATCCTTTACATCTTTGGTTAGGTTTATTCCTAGGTATCTTATGCTTTTGGGTGCAATTGTAAATGGGATTGACTCCTTAATTTCTCTTTCTTCAGTCTCATTGTTAGTGTATAGAAATGCCACTGACTTCTGGGCATTGATTTTGTATCCTGCCACGCTACCGAAATGCTGTATGAGTTCTAGCAATCTTGGGGTGGAGACTTTTGGGTTTTCTATGTAGAGTATCATGTCATCGGCGAAGAGGGAGAGTTTGACTTCTTCTTTGCCAATTTGAATGCCTTTAATGTCTTTTTGTAGTCTGATTGCCGAGGCTAGGACTTCCAGTACTATGTTGAACAGCAGTGGTGAGAGTGGACATCCCTGTCTTGTTCCTGATCTTAGGGGAAAGGCTCCTAGTGCTTCCCCATTGAGAATGATATTTGCTGTGGGTTTTTCATAGATGGCTTTTGATGTCGAGGAATGTTCCCTCTATCCCTACACTCTGAAGAGTTTTGATCAGGAATGGATGCTGTATTTTGTCAAATGCTTTCTCTGCATCCAATGAGAGGATCATATGGTTCTTGGTTTTTCTCTTGCTGATATGATGAATCACATTGATTGTTTTACGGGTGTTGAACCAGCCTTGTGTCCCGGGGATAAATCCTACTTGGTCATGGTGAATAATTTTCTTAATGTACTGTTGGATCCTATTGGCCAGTATCTTGTTGAGAATTTTTGCATCCATGTTCATCAGGGATATTGGTCTGTAATTCTCCTTTTTGGTGGGGTCTTTGTCTGGCTTTGGAATTAAGGTGATGCTGGCTTCATAGAACGAATTTGGAAGTACTCCATCTCTTTCTATCTTTCCAAACAGCTTTAGGAGAATAGGTATGGTTTCTTCTTTAAACGTTTGATAAAATTCCCCTGGGAAGCCATCTGGCCCTGGACTCTTGTGTCTTGGGAGGTTTTTGATGACTGCTTCAATTTCCTCCCTGGTTATTGGCCTGTTCAGGTTTTCTATTTCTTCCTGTTCCAGTTTTGGTAGTTTGTGGCTTTCCAGGAATGCGTCCATTTCTTCTAGATTGCCTAATTTATTGGTGTATAGCTGTTCATAATATGTTTTTAAAATCGTTTGTATTTCCTTGGTGTTGGTAGTGATCTCTCCTTTCTCATTCATGATTTTATTAATTTGAGTCTTCTCTCTCTTCTTTTTAATAAGGCTGGCTAATGGTTTATCTATCTTATTAATTCTTTCAAAGAACCAACTCCTGGTTCTGTTGATCTGTTCCACAGTTCTTCTGGTCTCGATTTCGTTGAGTTCTGCTCGAATCTTTATTAACTCCCTTCTTCTCTTGGGTGTAGGATCTATTTGCTGTTTTTTCTCTAGCTCCTTTATGTGTAAGGTTAGCTTTTGTATTTGAGTTCTTTCCAGTTTTTGAATGGATGCTTGTATTGCGATGTATTTCCCCCTTAGGACTGCTTTTGCTGCATCCCAAAGATTTTGAACGGTTGTATCTTCATTCTCATTAGTTTCCATGAATCTTTTTAATTCTTCCTTAATTTCCTGGTTGACCCTTTTATCTTTTAGCAGGATGGTCCTTAACCTCCACGTGTTTGAGGTCCTTCCAAACTTCTTGTTGTGATTTAGTTCTAATTTCAAGGCATTATGGTCCAAGAATATGCAGGGGACAATCCCAATCTTTTGGTATCGGTTCAGACCCGATTTGTGTCCCAATATGTGGTCTATTCTGGAGAAAGTTCCATGTGCGCTTGAGAAGAATGTGTATTCAGTTGAGTTTGGATGTAAAGTTCTGTAGATATCTGTGAAATCCATCTGGTCCAGTGTATCATTTAAAGCTCTCGTTTCTTTGGAGATGTTGTGCTTAGAAGACCTATCGAGTATAGAAAGAGCTAGATTGAAGTCACCAAGTATAAGTGTATTATTATCTAAGTATTTCTTCACTTTGGTTAATAATTGATTTATATATTTGGCAGCTCCCACATTCGGAGCATATATATTGAGGATTGTTAAGTCCTCTTGTTGAATAGATCCTTTAAGTATGATATAGTGTCCCTCTTCATCTCTCACTACAGTCTTTGGGGTAAATTTTAGTTTATCTGATATAAGGATGGCTACCCCTGCTTTCTTTTGAGGACCATTCGAATGGTAAATGGTTCTCCAACCTTTTATTTTCAGGCTGTAGGTGTCCTTCTGTCTAAAATGAGTCTCTTGTAGACAGCAAATAGATGGGTCCTGCTTTTTTATCCAGTCTGAAACCCTGCGCCTTTTGATGGGGTCATTAAGCCCGTTCACATTCAGAGTTACTATTGAGAGATATGAGTTTAGTGTCATCATGATATCTATTCAGTCCTTGTTTTTGTGAACTGTTCCACTGAACTTCTTCTTAAAGGGGAATTTTAAGAGTCCCCCTTAAAATTTCTTGCAGAGCTGGTTTGGAGGTCACATATTCTTTTAGTTGCTGCCTGTCTTGGAAGCTCTTTATCTCTCCTTCCATTTTGAATGAGAACCTTGCTGGATAAAGTATTCTTGGTTGCATGTTCTTCTCATTTAGGACCCTGAATATATCCTGCCAGCCCTTTCTGGCCTGCCAGGTCTCTGTGGAGAGGTCTGCTGTTACCCTAATACTCCTCCCCATAAAAGTCAGGGATTTCTTGTCTCTTGCTGCTTTAAGGATCTTCTCCTTATCTTTGGAATTTGCAAGCTTCACAATTAAATGTCGAGGTGTTGAACGGTTTTGATTGATTTTAGGGGGGGATCTCTCTATTTCCTGGATCTGAATGCCTGTTTCCCTTCCCAGATTAGGAAAGTTTTCAGCTAGGATTTGTTCAAATACATATTCTGGCCCTCTGTCCCTTTCGGCGCCCTCGGGAACCCCAATTAAACGTAGGTTTTTCTTCCTCAGGCTGTCGTTTATTTCCCTTAATCTATCTTCATGGTCTTTTAATTGTTTGTCTCTTTTTTCCTCAGTTTCCCTCTTTGCTATCAACTTGTCTTCTAGGTCACTCACTCGTTCTTCCACCTCGTTAACCCTCGTCGTTAGGACTTCTAGTTTGGATTGCATCTCATTCAATTGATTTTTAATTTCTGCCTGATTAGCTCTAAATTCTGCAGTCATGAAGTCTCTTGAGTCCTTTATACTTTTTTCTAGAGCCACCAGTAGCTGTATAATAGTGCTTCTGAATTGGCTTTCTGACATTGAATTGTAATCCAGATTTTGTAACTCTGTGGGAGAGAGGACTGTTTCTGATTCTTTCTTTTGAGGTGAGGTTTTCCTTCTAGTCATTTTGCTCAGTGCAGAGTGGCCAAAAGCAAGTTGTATTGGGAAAAAGAGAAAAAGAGAGGAGAGAAAGAAGGAAAGAAAAGAGAAAGAGAAAAAAAAGGGAAGAGAAAAAAAAAAACGAAAGAAAAAAAAAAGAAGAAAAAGAGAAAAAGAAAGGAGAAAAAAAAGGGGGGGTGGGGGAAGGAAACAAATCAAAAAGCAAAAGAAAACAAAACAAAAAAACCAAAAAAACAAACAAACAAACAAACAAAAAAAGAACCACGGGGGAGTATCTTCTGATTCTGTGTTCTTTAAGTCCCTTGGCTTCTCCTGGAAGTTGTCAGTCTAGCTGGTGTTCTGGGGGAGGGGCCTGCTGTGCTGATTTTCAGGTGTTAGCAGTTGGGGGAGCTGCTGTGCCCCTGCCTGGTGCAGGGCTCAGTGGGGGTTGTTTACCCCGTGAGGCCGCAGGAGCAACAGCCCCAGTGGCGGGGCAGCTCTGGAAACCTGGATTCAGCTCCGGCAGGAACTCCGTCTGCAGGGCCTGGAGGCTCCGGGGCGGGGCCGCTGATCTGCTCAGCTGGGGCAGGAGCGTCCTCGCTGTCCTGGGCCCTCCCGGCCTCTGCCTGTCCCGGGGAGGCCGGATCCTGGGCTGTGTCCCGGCGCCCTGTGCTCCGGAGCCTGCGCTGGTGGATTCGCGCTCCCGGGCCGCGCAGCCCCCTCCGCGGAGCCGCCGCCCGAGCCCCCCGAGCTGCTCCTGGAACCGCGCAGCCCCCTCCGCACGGAGCCTCTTCCTCTGCCCGAGCCCCTCCGAGCTGCTCCCGGGGCCGCGCAGCCCCCTCCGCGGAGCCGCCCCCGAGCCCCCCCGAGCTGCTCCGGGTCCCGCCAGGTCCCGCCGTGCGCGCTGCAGCCCTTAGGGAGCTCGGCGCACTCTCCTGGACGCGCAGTTGCTGTTACTGTCCCGGGAGCCCGAGGGCATCCCCGCCCTCCTGGGTCCTGCTCCACCTCCCTGCGAGCCCCTTTCCCCCGGGAAGGTCGGTGCAGCTCCTGCGTCTCCGGGACGGGGCTCTCCTGTCCTGGGGACACTCGCCCCGGCCTCAGCCCGGCTCCTCGAGGGGCCCCTCCCCCTTGGAGGCCTTTTGTTTCTTTATTTCTTTTTTCCCGTCTTCCTACCTTGATAGAAGCGCGAACTCTTCTCACTGTAGCGTTCCAGCTGGTCTCTCTTTAAATCTCAGGCCGAATTCATAGATTTTCAGGATAATTTGAAGGTTTTCTAGGTAGTTTGGTGGAGACAGGTGATTTGGGGACCCTACTCTTCCGCCATCTTGCTCCTCCTCCCTTTTGCAGTTTAAATATGATTTGCTTAGATGTAGATTTCTTGGTATTTATTCTGCTTGGTGTGTTTTAAGCTTCTTGGCTGTGTACTTAATGTCTGTCATTAATTTTGCAAAATTCTTGGCCATTATTACTTGAGAAAATTTTTTTCTTCTTTCTCTTTCTTCCCCCTGTCTTGTGTTCTACATATATGTATATTATATCTTTTGAAATGGTCCCATAGTTCTTGGATGTTCTGGAGCTTTTTGTTTGTTTTAATTATCCTTTCTTTATTCTGTTTGTACTTCAGTTAAGTGTGTTCTACTGACATATCTTCAGACTCCATGATTCGTTCCTTGTCCCTGTCAAGTGTACTAATGAACCTAGAAAAGACATTCTTAAATTCAATTACAGTATTTTGATTTCTCATGTTACCTTTTGCTTCCTTCTTAGAGTTTCATCTCTTTGTTTACATTAGCCATCTGCTTTTGCATGTACAATACTATTTTCCATGATAGCTCTTAACATTCAATTATATGTATTTTTAACATCCTACATGATACTTTCAAGATTCATATCATATCTGAGTCTAGCTGTAGTGCTTTTCCTATTCTTGCAGACTGTTTTGTTGCTTTTGACATGTCTTGTAATTTTTGTTGAAAGCCAAAAATATTTTGGGTAATATTAGAAACTAAGCAAATGTATGTTATATGAGGATTTATGCTAAAATAGGTGTTGATTGTATTTAATATTTGCTGTAACTATATGTACTAGAAACTTAAACATCCTCTGTTTTTCTTATTTTTGTCACTTCTGTGGTTTGGGCTTCCATCAATTCTCCTCCAAGAATCTGTTTAGCAAGTCTCCAGCAATAATCCACTATTATTATTATTCTGTTTGTTTCATTAAGAACTAGGGGGAGGGAGAGTAGTTCATAATCTAATAATTAAAACTCATTATTTAGTAAGACTATGCTTCATGCATGTTTCTCTAGGTTTTTTGTTTGTTTGCTTGTTTTTTTTTTGTTTTTTTTGTTTTTTTCCCTCTTTGGCCTCCTACTCCCTTCACTGGCTGTATTTTTCCAAATGTATTTTTTGGAAGCCCTAACTTCTGTTGACTATGCCACCTACTTCCTACCCCCTGACCTCCAATATATACACTTTTGGTGAGACAAGAAAGCTGAAAATGGCTGGTATAGATGTAATGCCTTATCCCCAGCTGGGATGAAGTTCTGGCAATGTCTTTTCTCCTGGAGATTAAACTTTTGTTGTGAAAAGTACTCTGAGCATATTTCACAATATTTCCTCTTCTGCCCCTGATAGAACTATGAATAATCTTTACCAGGAGAATCTGGTGGGATTCCTGAAAACAAAGCACTAGAAAGTGTGGGTCCCATGAAAGAATATGCCTCTCTCTTCAAGATTTTCTTACTCTTAAACTAGTCTACACTTAGATTCCATCAATTATTCATAATTGCCCTTTAAGTATTCCTATCAGTTTATGGCTTAGTAGTTTCTGCTCCATATAAGCAAATCTTGGCTATGTCTCTTGGAATGCACCTGTCTTTCCTGATTTTATGGTGATGTTTAACCATGAAAGCTATTCTCTGGTATGTACAAGAAAAGTTATTGCATTCCAGTTTGTCCATATTTTTGTTGTTGTAGGTACAAGAGTGACAACTCCCAAGCTTTTTACATGTTCTTAACTGGGTAGAAAATAAATATTTTATGTTTGTAAGGTCATGTGATTTCTGGCATAACTGCTCAACTCTGCTCTGGTAGTACAAAAGTAACCATAGATAATATATGAACAATTGAGTGTGAATATGTACAAATGGAACTTTATTTACAAAAACAAGTTTTCTTCCACATGCTATATTTCACTGACCATCATTTCAGAACCATACTCAGATTCAAGACACAGCTACCTCCAAAGAATGAGTTTCAAAGAGATATTTGTGAGAAGGTGTGATGAACACCAAGATATTTGCATGATTGAGTCAATTTATACAGTCAGAATATTTGGGAATTGGTGTAGAAGTAGATTCTATGATTGTGGGATCAAGGTAAAAGGATATATAAAGTTTTATCAGGCTAGATTTATTAGTATTAGTCCCCTAAAACAGAGATCCTGGATTCAGTGTTTTAGCTTGATGGGCTAAGAATGTTTCTATAAGTCTTCTTGATCAGTTGACTGAAATATGGACCCAATGGTAGTCTACACTATATGAAGTTGAAATGCCCAAAATTCCTTTATGTATTATAGAGGAAGGTATCAGCAGATTTAAGAAGTTTGGAACTCTAAAAAGGAATATCAAGTAAGATTAAGAGAGGGACAAGCCATTTACCATTGTTACCATAAATAAATTTATGAGCTCCTGTCACAGATCTAGAGCCCCTTTAATATAAGAGAGGCCAGGTACCTTCAAGTTCTTGCAACTCTTCCAAAAATGTATACCGTTAATCATCTTCCCATTCATTCCTAAATGACTTGCAACCTGACTGGATTACAGAAGAAAAAATAATCAGAACTCTCAAGGATTACTGGACATTAATTCTGTAGACCCAAAGCATCACTGTGATCTTCAGATCAGAGAAGGGGTATATGGAAGTTATGTGGTCAGTGAAGGCTTTGTTGGTAGTGGAGATTTATTTTTATCAATGTAGTTTTGCTTCAGATCTGTGTCACAGTGAGCTCAGTCTTCTTAGTATATATCTGTGAATTTTCATATTCATTTACTTCCCTTGGAATGTTGAATGGGCTGGAAGAACTTACTACTCCCCAAAGGGAAGTGTTGCCCCACACAGTGGGTCTGCATAGCGTCATCAGATCATTGAAATTGAGCTATGTCCTATCTTATGAGCAGTGTATTACTTTGGGAAAAGTGTGGATAGAAGCATGCTCTCTAGAATGCCCCTACATCTTGTCTAGCTGTTAGGATTCTATCGTCAGCATGTTTACTTTCATTTAGTGTGAAAGTGGATCTACCCAATTTGTCATCAACAACACATGGGAATAATAAATTTGGATTTATGGAATGCCTGGGTGGCTCAGTGGTTGAGGGCCTCCTTTCGGCCCAGGGCGTGATCCTGGAGACCTGGGAGCGAGTTCCGCTTCAGGCTCCCTGCATGGAGCCTGCTTCTCTCTCTGCCTGTGTCTCTGCCTCTCTCTCTCTCTTTCTCTGTGTCTCTCAAGAAAAATTAAATAAAATATCTTAAAAATATATATAAATAAGTAAATTTGGATTCATGCATGCAGTTGTAGTACACATATGAGCTAACCAGATAGAAAATAATATTAATCAATTTTAATCTTAATCAAAGATGTTTCATAGATTTAAAATCTAATAGCATTACTTTTCTTCTTAAATTTTATTTATTCATGAGAGACACAGAAAGAGAGAGAGACGTAGAGACAGACAGACGGAGAAACAGGCTCCATGCAGCAAGCCTGATGCGGGACTCAATCCCGAATCTCCAGGATCATGCCCTGGGCTAAAGGCGGCGCTAAACCGCTGAGCCAGCTGGGATGCTCCTAGCATTACTTTTCAACTAGTATGAGTATCTCAAAGCACAAGTACTTTCTTGATATTGTAAAGATATCAAATTGATTTTAAAATAATAATTTTTACATCAATCATAGCATAATCCGAAGTGTATGAATCTGTCTATGCTGATAGATATATGTGTCAGTGCTAAAAAACATTCACAGCTGAGTATTATTTAATTCAAAGTTAAAGGGCTTATACTAAAGTTCAAATAATTTTAGTGGATTAGGTGTCATTACGTGAACATCTTTGTCAGCAATTACTGGCTATAAAAATATGAAAACAAGCACAATTTGTCTAAAATAGACATTTTTCCTTTGAAAGATAATGTGAATGTTTCTTTAGTTGTCCTCTTTCATAAAGAAGTAGAAATTAGAATCAGCCAGAAGAGTGTCAAAAACTTACCTTCACTTTTCCCAAACTGGAGTTTAATTGAGCTCTAACATCAAATAAACAGTCACTACCTTTAACATGAATACACCCAAAAGACAGTTTCTATTCATTTTGTATGATTAAAACTACATTAGGAATATAAATGTATTAATTTATAGATACAGATACTAATTGCTTAAATATTGAGTTCAAAACCAGGCACTAATATGTGTGGAATAATTGGTTCTTCCTGTAGAAGGAAACCATAATAAAGAACTTGAAAGTGCTGTCACATTTCACATAACTAGTAAAATCTCAGAATATTTGAAAAATATTCTGAAAGAAAATGTCTTGGGGCTTTCTTAATGAGAATGAATGTGGTTTGAAAAGATCAAATAATATTCACATATGTCAAATACAGGTTTTAATAACAGTTAGAGATAATGAATAAAATTAAAGTAGGTCAATTTAAGTCATTTATTTTCCAAAAGGAGTTACACATCATAATCACTACTTGTTAAGATATAATTAAAAGCAAAAAATAGTATTTACTAAAGCTTGGTTACTCAATATTAAAAAAAAAATCAACATGAATTATGTTTTATCATCTTTTAATTTTTATGCTCATCTTTTTATTAGCATATCAACATTTTGTAGTTAATAGTCAAGTAAATATGATAATTTAATAATAATTGAGATAATAATGAAAGAGTCATGAAAACAGTGCCTTTACTTTGGCACTGATATTTTAGCAGTCTGCTTTTATTGTGATTGAGAAAAAAAATCAGGTGCTTTCCATCACAGATAAAATTTTTCTGTAAATATATATATATGTATATACATATATATACATATACATATATATACACATTAATATTTATTTATTTATTTTAGAGAGTGAAAGCATGCATGTGAGTGGGGGTGGGGAGCAGAGGGAAAGGGAGAGAGAATCCTTAAGCAGATTTCCTACTAAGCTGGAGCCAAACATGGGGCTTACAACCAGGATCAAGATCATATCTGAGCCAAAATCAAGTCAGAGCCTTAACCAATGAAGCCACTCAGGAACCCCAATACATATCTTATCTTTGAAAGCAAACAACTACAAAAATCTAAACACATTCTTTGGATTCATCAACTCTCATACTAAATATAAATCATAATCTTCACATATTCATAAATTAAGTGACATTAGGGTACAATCCATTCTGTGGCAAAACATATTCTTTGCAAATAAGACTCAATTCTGAACATATCAGATCATGACTTCAAAGATACCGTTCTTATTAGAAAATATAACCTGTTTAATAAAAATCTATCATAAATCCAATATAAATACCTAGTTTTCTTTAAAAATCAGACTGTAAGAAACTTTTTTCAGAAAATTTTACTTAATTTCTGAAGTCTAATGAGATTACTCTCTGGAATACTTTTCTATGAAGGTCATTATTTATAGGAACCCATTTTAAAGAAAATCTACATGGTCAATACACATTCTAAAAGTTATTTTTATAATTTCTTAATTTTTAAAAGAAATGAAAAGAGTGTGAATGATAATCAACAGAGGAATTGGCAATTTGATTCAGAAAAGCAAAGATCATCATCATTACTCTCTCATAAACACACCAGATGAGAATATTTTTCTTAAAAATATTAAAAACATAATCTACATGATTGTCAGATTTCAAGGAATAAATCACTTATTACTTTTATTTTAAAATAACAGTTATCAAAACTCCTGGGTGGCTTAGCAGTTGAGCATCTGCCTCGGCTGAGGGAGCCATCCTGGAGTCCCGGGATCAAGTCCCACATTGGACTCCCTGCCAAGAGCCTGCTTCTCCCTCTGCCTGTGTCTCTGCCTGTCTCTCATGAATAAATAAATAAAATCTTTTAAAAAATAAAAATAAATAAAATAAAATAACAGTTATTACAATTTCTGTTTTATTATGGGACATTTATAAAATAGCTAAACTAATGAAATCTGTTTCAAGTCTAAGAATAGAAAGATTTCTACAAATTTTATTCTACTAATTCATAATTTATAATTGATTAAATAGAGTTTATTTGGTCTAATTGAATTATATAAACATGATTTTGAATAAAACTTGGTTCTGAGGGAAAAAGGGTCCTTATGTATTGCAGAACATGAATATGAAAAGGAACACTAACTTTCTCTTAAAAAGCTCTTCCAGCAAGTTCACCTGGTAAATTATCACCCATATTTTAAGCCTCAAATAACAATTATCTCTTGAAATTAATCCCAGTTATACCAAAGCTTAGATACTTACTCCTTTACTATCTTTCTTCATACCTATACATTCTTAAGCACCATAGATTTCCTATCTTTAACAAAGAAGGATTTTGTTGAATAACAAATACAATAAATGTATAACTCATAAGAGCACAGCTCAGAAAATATTCACAGAGTAAGTACACTCAAGAAACTACACCCCTGGGTAAAGGGGGAAAAAACTAACATTACCAGAACCTAACATTTTTCTCCATTACCCTTCCTAAGCAACACCCTTTCCTTCTACACAAAGGTAGCTACTAGATTAACTTTTTTACATGTATTTTCTTTTTTTCTTTTAAAGATTTTGTTTATTTGTTAGAGAGAGAATGTGTGTGGGTGAAAATGAGGGCACAAGTGGGGGCAGGGAGGGCAGAAGGGGCAGAGGGAGAGGGAGATGTAGACTCCCCTCTGAGCAGGGAGCCTGATGCGACGCTCCATCCCAGGACTTCTGGGTCATGTCCTAAAACTGACACTTAACCAATTGAGCCACCCAGGTGCCTTCCTTCCTTCCTTCCTTCTTTCCTTCCTTTCTCTTTCTTTCTTTCTTTCTTTCTTTCTTTCTTTCTTCCTTTCTTTCTTTCTTTCTCTCTCTCTCTCTTTCTTCTTTCCTTTCTTTCTCTTTTTTTGCTATCTTCTTTTTCTTTTTATTTTTTTAAGGATTTTATTTATTTATTCATGAGAGACACAGAGAGAGAGAGAGAGAGAGGCACATACACGGGCAGAGGGATAAGCAGGCGCCATGCAGGGAGACCGACATGGGACTCGATCCCAGGTCTCCAGGACCACACCCTGGGCGGAAGGCAGCGCTAAACCGCTGAGCCACCCGGGCTGCCCCACTATCTTATTTTTATAAAAGGAATATAGAATAAGTATTCTTTGTGCCTGGCCATTTTAATTTTTTTTTTTTTTGGCCAACAATGTATATGTGAGATACATGTTTTGCACACCTTCATTTCCATTGCTATTTATTACTCCATTTCATGAAAATACCGAAAATTATATACCTATTATATTGCTACTAAGCATTTGGGTGGTTTTAAATTTTTGGATATTACGATTAGTGCTGCTACAATTCTAATATGTATCTGTTTCTGTTCATAAACTCTATCAATGTATAGATAGGAGTGAAATTGCTGAATCACAGAATATATATGCATATGCATATATATGTTCCAATGTAATAGTGCCAAAAAGTTTTACTGAGTGTATGAATTTACAATGATGTAGACAATTTTATGACAACTCCAGTTTCTCTACACCCTTGCCAACTTTCACTAGTAGATCTATAACGATATTGAATGGATATAGTTTTAATTTACAAATTGCTGATTATAGGAGACTGAACATATTGTTCTATGCTTGGCCACTAAGATATCCAGTTTTGTAAAATGCTTTTCAGGCTTTGCCTTTTTTTCTATTTGGCTTTCTCTATTTTTCTTATTAAGTTACAGAAATTATTTTATAAATTCTGAATACAGGGCCTTATTGATTTAATGTCTTGCAAATATTTTCTCCAACCCTGTAGGCTGTCTTTTCATTCTCTCACCATTGAATTTTGCTAGGAAAAAGAGATTTAAAATATGGATGTATTTCAAATTATCAACTTTTTTTTTCATAATAGTGTGTTTTGTGGCTTGTTAGGAATTATCATCTACTCCAATATCCTTGACATATTCTTTTATATTCTGTAACATGTATTGCTTTACTTTTTACATATGTTTCTATAATCTAGATAAAATTTATATGTGTATATTAATTTATATATGTGTGTGTATATATAATGTCTTACTTTTTACATATGTTTCCATAATCCAGCTAGAATTTGCGCGTGTGTGTGTGTGTGTGTGTGTGTGTATGTAATGTGGTTGAGGCCAATTTTCTTTATTTTTCTCCCATGCTAACATGCAATTCATCTCATTCTTGTCTGATACTACTTTCTTATAAGTATACTATCTCTACATGCACATAGGTCTGTTACTGGACTATTTATTTCAATATATTAATTTGTCTATCCTTGAATCAATACAAGAATGTTTTAATTTTTATGGTTTTAGAATTGATTATGTTACCTGGTAATACATTCTTCTGTGTAATGCCTTTAAATATTTATCTAGTAGAGATTTCTTTTCAAGAATTTTATTTTGTTTTATTTTCCTTATTCACTACCTCTAGAGCAGAAGTTCTTGTTTTAAAAAGTTCAGTTTATCCATTATTTCTTTCATGAATTGTGCTTTTGGTGTTATATCTATAAAGTTATCTCAATACTCAAAGTCAGCTAGGTTTTCTCTTCGGTTATCTTCTAGACATTTCATAGTTTAGTGTTTTAAATTTAGGTCTGTGATCCACTTTGAATTACTTTTTCTGAAGAATATAAAGACTCTATCTATATTAATATTTTTGTGTGTGGGTGTGTAGTTGGTCCAGCATCATTTGTTGAAAAATCTCTTTGCTCCATTGTTATCTTTACTTCTATGTCAAAAAATCAGCTGACTATATTTACGGTGATCTAGCTGAGCTCTTTAGTCAGTGACATTTTAATTAATAAATAAGCAATATGAGAAAAAAGGTACTGAAAAGTCTTAAACTTTTGATGATGGGACAGTGGAGGTATTTGGAAGACAGAAGTTACAGAGCTTTTTGCTTCACTAGTGTGAGCTGCATTATCCATGAATAGCAGTAGTGTGTTCACTAGACCAGTTGGCAAGCCTAACTCTCTGATCATATCAGAGATACGTGGAATATCCTTCAACAGATTTATTCTTAAACTAGGTGGAGTGGATTCTGTTGCAAGTATAAAAACTGATGTAGTATTTGGTGTCTGATTGAGGCAACAGAAAATGTGAATCTGTCAGTAAAATTGTATCTTGTATTAAAGGATGAGATCCAAGCAACCCAGGTGGTCAGAGGCAAAATCAGTAATAGAATTAGTGCTTTTAATCAACAGTGATAAAATGCCCATTGAAGGCAAAGCTATAAAGCACCCAATAACCACTGTCACTAAACAGTATGATGGAAATAAAGATTCAGAATACTTTGGGATACTGTTGTGGCTACTAATTGCATGGCAGACATAAATAAAAGTTAAAAACTCTTGACTCAATTGATATTCAAAGATTTGGAAGAAAATAATTTGTCTTCTACAGGGTCAGATAAAATAAAACTTAGAATTTGATTTAATGGTTTTCCAAACATGACAATTACTGTTCAGCAGTTAGAGTCATTTATATACAACAGTTAGAGCATAAGTTTGAAAAACATAAAAACTATGACAAACATGACAATTACCGTTCAGCAGTTAGAGTCATTTATATACAACAGTTAGAGCATAAGTTTGAAAAACATAAAAACTATTGGAAGAGAAAACTATTGGATATTTAGGTGGCTCAGGAAACCTGAAAAGACTTGATTTTTTTTTATTATCAGCCCTATGTAGATAGCAGGAAGAGATAAAGTTAGAAACTGTATGTATTACATTAATTTTCATTAAGTAATGAAATATAAGATATTATAATAAGTGTCAAATTGAGATCCAAAAGGTCCTCGCTTAAAAAAAAAACAAAAACAAAAACAAAGTTTTATTACTTAATTTCCTTATCAGTAAATGCAAATAAAAATACTATCTACCTGCTAAAGCTATTGTAAGGATGAAAGGAAATAATAATTACAACGTCTTAAAACCTGAATAATGTGTACGTTCAATTAAAAAAAAAAAAGAATAGGGATCCCTGGGTGGTGCAGCGGTTTGGCCCCTGCCTTTGGCCCGGGGTGCGATCCTGGAGTCCCAGGATCGAGTCTCATGTCGGGCTCCTGGCATGGAGCCTGCTTCTACCTCCTCCTGTGTCTCTGCCTCTCTCTCTGTGTGTGCCTATCATGAATAAATAAATAAATATTTTAAAAAATTAAAAAAAAAAAAGAATACATTAGACCAGTCTAAAGTCCATACGGATCTAGAAAAATGACAATGATTTACTGCAAGTTAAATTACTGATTGAATTCAAATTTTTTGGTTTCTGTGCCAGATATGGCCATGTAACTAGAGGAAACAAAAAAGAAAAAACAACAAAAGCCTCTGACACCTATTATTTAGCTCTTGAGCTGTCAAGGGCTTTTCCTCTGTGTATCAAAAAAAGCAAGAAAGGTAAAAGAGCCATTGTCTTTCACCTGACAGGCACAGCAATACACTTTCATTGTCATGAAAGGTCTGTATCATTTTTGAGTTCTATATTAAAATCTTCATTGTATATGTCTTGTCATGTGTTCATGTAACAGGATAAAAAATGGTTCATTATACTGATTCTGAGATAATATCACTAGGTGTGCAATACAAGTTATCGCATATTTCTTGCAAAAATCAAATGCTGATGAAGTGAGAGATAAAATGAATGAAAATAATGCATATACCGCCTTAATAAAATTCATTTGGGGGCAGCCCCCGTGGCGCAGCGGTTTAGCACCACCTTCAGCCCCGGGGTGTGAACCTGGAGATCCGGTATCGAGTCCCCCCTCGGGCTCTCTGCATGAGCCTGCTTCTCTCTGCCTGTGTCTCTGCCTCTCTATCTGAATAAATAAATAAATAATCTTAAAAAAATTCATTTGAAAGTAAAAGATACATTTAACATATTTACTTTGAATCTATTTTAAGAAGGTATACTAGAATTTTCTTGTATTTGTTGCTCGTTTTATTTTAACCAATTGGGATGGTCTATGTTAATGTTATAAACTAACTCATTTACATTATAGAGAAAATTGAAATAATCCATTTTATTCTTGACATCACTTCTTTCTGTTTTATAGTTCATGTAATCTCATATATTCTCCTATAATTTTATATAATTATAATTTCTTATATTTTTAATTTTTTTCTTCTCTATAGCTAGATTGATTAACTTTCCTTTGTTCATTAGTTGTTTTAGCTTGTGCTTTGAAAGGCACTGAACATATTGTCCAGGAAACCCATTGGTATTATTGTTACAAAGAACAGATCCTATAGTTTCACTCCTTCTGCAATACAATTGATTTCTATTGAATGCAACTGTTGATTGAACACTGCTGCTAGATCTGCAACAACTGTTTTCTCTGAAAATAAAAGCTATTTCTCCAACTTCTGTGACCCTCACTGGAATGAATTTTTTTTTTTATGATCCCTACTACTTCACATAAAAATCTAGAGCAAATTTATATAATTGATAGATTTTAGAACCATACTTTACATTCGAAGGGTGTGATTTTAGCTTCTGTGATGGAATAAGAGAAGAGCTCTTCCTCTAAAGATGGAAGTAGCACCAAAAGTGGGAGAGGTGAGAGATTTTGTTGCTGGATGGTAAAAATCAACCAAAGTATATTATCAAGAAAGGAAAAAGAAAGGGTTTATTACGTATTTTTAAAATAACTCTTATTTCCAACAGAACATTGTGTCTCTTAAATATCTGCACATCAGATACTGACCTTTTAATTGATATACTTTCCTTTTGTTTTATCTTTCATGATTTTATTTAGGTATTCTCTAATTCATGGAATAAATACTAAGATGAACCAAAAACAATACACCCCTATACACAAAGGTAGAGGAAGGAAGATAGTTGAGAAATAATTTAAAAAACAATTTCCATGGTATTTTGATAGGGATTGCATTAAACGTGTATATTGCCCTGGGTAACATTGACATTTTCACAATATTAATTCTGCCAATCCATGAGCATGGAATATTTTTCCATCTCTTTGTGTCTTCCTCAATTTCTTTCAGAAGTGTTCTATAGTTTTGAGGGTATAGATCCTTTACATCTTTGGTTAGGTTTATTCCTAGGTATCTTATGCTTTTGGGTGCAATTGTAAATGGGATTGACTCCTTAATTTCTCTTTCTTCAGTCTCATTGTTAGTGTATAGAAATGCCACTGACTTCTGGGCATTGATTTTGTATCCTGCCACGCTACCGAATTGCTGTATGAGTTCTAGCAATCTTGAGGTGGAGACTTTTGGGTTTTCTATGTAGAGTATCATGTCATCGGCGAAGAGGGAGAGTTTGACTTCTTCTTTGCCAATTTGAATGTCTTTAATGTCTTTTTGTTGTCTGATTGCTGAGGCTAGGACTTCCAGTACTATGTTGAACAGCAGTGGTGAAAGTGGACATCCCTGTCTTGTTCCTGATCTTAGGGGGAAGGCTCCCAGTGCTTCCCCATTGAGAATGATATTTGCTGTGGGCTTTTCATAGATGGCTTTTAAGATGTCGAGGAATGTTCCCTCTATCCCTACACTCTGAAGAGTTTTGATCAGGAATGGATGCTGTATTTTATCAAATGCTTTCTCTGCATCCAATGAGAGGATCATATGGTTCTTGGTTTTTCTCTTGCTGATATGATGAATCACATTGATTGTTTTATGGGTGTTGAACCAGCCTTGTGTCCCGGGGATAAATCCTACTTGGTCATGGTGAATAATTTTTTTAATGTACTGTTGGATCCTATTGGCCAGTATCTTGTTGAGAATTTTTGCATCCATGTTCATCAGGGATATTGGTCTGTAATTCTCCTTTTTGGTGGGGTCTTTGTCTGGTTTTGGAATTAAGGTGATGCTGGCCTCATAGAACGAATTTGGAAGTACTCCATCTCTTTCTATCTTTCCAAACAGCTTTAGGAGAATAGGTATGGTTTCTTCTTTAAACGTTTGATAAAATTCCCCTGGGAAGCCATCTGGCCCTGGACTCTTGTGTCTTGGGAGGTTTTTGATGACTGCTTCAATTTCCTCCCTGGTTATTGGCCTGTTCAGGTTTTCTATTTCTTCCTGTTCCAGTTTTGGTAGTTTGTGGCTTTCCAGGAATGCATCCATTTCTTCTAGATTGCCTAATTTATTGGCGTATAGCTGTTCATAATATGGACTTTCTTCAGAGAGTTAGAACAAATAATTTTAAGATTTGTGTGGAATCAGAAAAGACCCCGAATAGCCAGGGGAATTTTAAAAAAGAAAACCATATCTGGGGGCATCACAATGCCAGATTTCAGGTTGTACTACAAAGCTGTGGTCATCAAGACAGTGTGGTACTGGCACAAAAACAGACACATAGATCAGTGGAACAGAATAGAGAATCCAGAAGTGGACCCTGAACTTTATGGGCAACTAATATTCGATAAAGGAGGAAAGACTATCCATTGGAAGAAAGACAGTCTCTTCAATAAATGGTGCTGGGAAAATTGGACATCCACATGCAGAAGAATGAAACTAGACCACTCTCTTTCACCACTATCTTTCACAAAGATAAACTCAAAATGGATGAAAGATCTAAATGTGAGACAAGATTCCATCAAAATCCTAGAGAAGAACACAGGCAACACCCTTTTTGAACTCGGCCATAGTAACTTCTTGCAAGATACATCCACGAAGGCAAAAGAAACAAAAGCAAAAATGAACTATTGGGACTTCATCAAGATAAGAAGCTTTTGCACAGCAAAGGATACAGTCAACAAAACTCAAAGACAACCTACAGAATGGGAGAAGATATTTGCAAATGACATATCAGATAAAGGGCTAGTTTCCAAGATCTATAAAGAACTTATTAAACTCAACACCAAAGAAACAAACAATCCAATCATGAAATGGGCAAAAGACATGAACAGAAATCTCACAGAGGAAGACATAGACATGGCCAACATGCACATGAGAAAATGCTCTGCATCACTTGCCATCAGGGAAATACAAATCAAAACCACAATGAGATACCACCTCACACCAGTGAGAATGGGGAAAATTAACAAGGCAGGAAACAACAAATGTTGGAGAGGATGCGGAGAAAAGGGAACCCTCATACACTGTTGGTGGGAATGTGAACTGGTGCAGCCACTCTGGAAAACTGTGTGGAGGTTCCTCAAACAGTTAAAAATAGACCTGCCCTACGACCCAGCAATTGCACTGTTGGGGATTTACCCCAAAGATACAAATGCAATGAAATGCCGGGACACCTGCACCCCGATGTTTATAGCAGCAATGGCCACGATAGCCAAACTGTGGAAGGAGCCTCGGTGTCCAACGAAAGATGAATGGATAAAGAAGATGTGGTTTATGTATACAATGGAATATTACTCAGCTATTAGAAATGACAAATACCCACCAACGTGGATGGAACTGGAGGGTATTATGCTGAGTGAAGTAAGCCAGTCGGAGAAGGACAAACATTATATGTTCTCATTCACTTGGGGAATATAAATAATAGTGAAAGGGAATATAAGGGAAGGGGGAAGAAATGTGTGGGAAATATCAGAAAGGGAGACAGAACGTAAAGACTGCTAACTCTGGGAAACGAACTAGGGGTGGTGGAAGGGGAGGAGGGCGGGGGGTGGGAGTGAATGGGTGACGGGCACTGGGGGTTATTCTGTATGTTAGTAAATTGAACGCCAATAAAAAATAAATTAAAAAAAAACTAGTTAGAGATATTTGCTCTACATATGACAAAAGAGCAAGTACACAAAACATATAAAGCATTCTTGTAAGTGTATAAAAATATCAAATTCTGAGAGAAATAGTAGCTTAGAACATAAATGAGGAAATCATTAAAAAAATCACTCTTAACTACAGAGAACAAACTGGTGGTTGCCAGATAAGAGGTGCGTGGAGGATGGGTGAAATGGATAAAGGAGATTAAGAGTACACTTATTTTGATTAGCACTGAATAATGTATAAAATTTTTGAATTGTTATATTCTACACCTGAAACTAATGTAACCCTGTATCTTAATTATGCTTCAAGTAAAAAAAAAATAAAAAAATAAAAAATAGAAAAAAAAACAATTTCCATTGTCTAGCAAGATAGGACATTTAGTTAATGCTATGTATCTGTTTCCACAATTAATCCTAGTCCATTGTTGTTATTGATAAGAGATAAAAAATAATTTGTGTTAATTTCCTCAGTTGTCACCAAAAGAGAGTCTAGATTTTGAAAATTAGAAAAAAATATAAATTGTAATATATCTTAAGAAATTTTTATGTTGCTATAAAAATGCTGTTTAAATTTTGTTTTCTCTATTACTTGAAGAAGAAAAAATAAAAAGCTCTGCAGGAGTGCCTGGGTGGCTCACAGTTAAGCATCTGACTATTTTGGCTGAAGTTATGATCTTGGGGTTGTGGGATTGAACCCTGTTTGGGGCTCCCTCCATGCTCAGTGGGAGTTTGCTGGAGAGTCTCTCCTTCTCTCTCTGTTCCTACCTTCCTCTATTTTTTTTTCTCAAATAAATAAATCTTTAAAAACTAACTTAAAAAAATTAAAGGCTCTACAGTGACAAAGACACGAAAAGGTAAGGAAATATAAAAGTATTAAGAATATTTATTTAATAAAGTAAAATGACTAAATTGTCAAGTTATGATGAGAATCAAGGATATTCACAAATTATAAAAGTACATAGTACACATTCACTGGATAATAGTGAATAAAGTAATTTGGTAAACACATATAAGGTAAAAAAAACACATATGAGGTAAAATAAGGAAATGTCTAGGTGTTTATATTAAAAAATTTCAGTTACAATATAAAACATTAAATGGAGCATGGACATCTATCCCATATTGATAAAATGTAAATTTTTCACAAAAATACTTGTACTATGGACCTTAAAGTTTTAATTTTGGATAGGAACATGTCTTCATTTTTTTTTTAGATTTTTTAAAACTTTATTCATGAGAGGCACAGAGGGAGAGAGAGGCAGAGACATAGGCATGAGGGAGAAGCAGGCTTCTATCAGGGAGCCAGATGTGGGACTCGATCCCTGAACTCCAGGATCATGCCCTGAGCTGAAAACAGAGCTTAACTGCTGAGCCATCCAGGCATCCCTCCATATTCTTATCAAAACCATTTATTGTAAGGTAACTCTCCTTCTACGTCACCGCTGATATTGCCTTTCTATTAGCTTCTTATTTCAAGACACCTGTTAGCATCTGTCAGCACAGCACGTCAGCTGACTGAAGACCCATATTGATTTAACATTTCATCGAAATGTAAAATCTTTATTTCTCCATTAGAGTCAGTTTCTTCCAAATCTACATCTCACTTTTTTTACTTCAAGTTTCTTTGAAGTTTACATTTATCTCCAAGTCCTTCTCATTGTATTAAGTTTTAGACATTAAATAAGAATAATATCATACTACTAATGATAATAATAATAGTAATGATGTAAAACAAATTGACGAAGGTTATAATAAAGGCAGTATAAAGGAATGGGATCAAACAGTAATGATGAAGAGTTATCTTTTTTTTTTTAAGATTTTATTTATTTATTCATGAGAGACAGAGAGAGAGAGAGAGGCAGAGACATAGGCAGAGGGAAAAGCAGGCTCCACACAGGGACCCTGATGCAGGACTCGGTCCCAGGACTCTGGGATCATGCCCTGAGCCAAAGGCAGATGCTCAACCACTGAGTCACCCAGGCATCCCAAGACTTATCTTTAAAAGGAAAGAAAGTATCTGTGGTTCTGAGATAATATGTCAGAGAAAATTTTGCTTATTTTTTTGATAGCTTCTGCCCTATTTTTTCTCTCCCTTATTGTCCTCTTCCTTCCTTCTTATAGCTGATTAACTTAACTATATACTAACTTATTTTCTACTTGTCCCTACTACCAAGTTTGGAATTTAAATGACTATTTATTTATTTATTTATTTGAGAAGGAGAAGTGGGGGGAATCATATGGTGAGGGACAAGCAAACTCCACATTGAGTGTGGAGTGAAATGCTCAGACTCCCAGGGATCCCAAGACTGAGTAGTTTTTAAGTGAATTCTTTCCTCACTGTAGATTGCAAACAACTTGTAGTATAGCTCCAACATCTTCAGTGCCCTAAGATCTTAAAAATTGGTTCAATTCACAAGGGATGCACAATAGTAAACTTCAAGTCATCGGTTGTGAAAACAATTATTGATATTAATTGCATTATAATTTCAAGTTCTCTGGTGCTTCAAAGCAAGAACTTCCTTGGTTCATTGACTGTAGAGGCTTGTAAAATGATCTTAGTTGGACTTGGTTATTTCTTCATTTCCTCTTTTTCACATAAACAGTGAATTTTTTGCACAATGGATTACTTCTGCATCTCACTAACATTTTCAATTACATATGGATTTATGTTGCTTACATCTTCAGAGTTTAACTCTATTGTCAAGCCTGGTAAATTGTTCTCTAGCTTTCTATAGAAAGATTACTGAGGCCTCCAGTTGTACTTCTGTGAGATTAACTAGGTATCTAAAACATTTTGGTGTCTGTAATGTGAACATTTTTTGGTGTCTCCTCCCCTTATGATATCTCAGATTTTATTTAATTGCATAGCCATGGGCATGATGAGAAAGAAACCATTTTTTTTTTTAAGCACATCTGTTTTAAATAAGGAAAATGTCTTATTCTTTTTTTTCTCTCTCTCTCTAGAATTTTCAATGTCTAGGGTGGAATATCACCAATTTTAGAAGAGAATTCTAAAGAGAGAGCTGTTTATGCATATGGTATTCAGTGTGACATTAACAGGTGCAACATTGCTTTAAAGAGTGCTGTTAGATATTTTTTAAGGGAATGTGAAAATGCTTAGGGAATTTGAATCCATGTGATTTAAGCTAAAGGATAGTTTCAACTTGGGCTATTCTTCCACTTACAAAACATTCTGTACCTGTACCTTCTTCCTGCTATTAATGATACGAAAATAGACCATTAATATCATAGTCTATATAAATACATGACATCAGTTTACATTGTTTTTGAAGAACGTAAGACTGGGATATTTATTTATTTATTTATTTATTTATTTACTCATGAGAGACCGAGAGAGAGAGAGAGAGAGAGAGGCAGAGACACAGGCAGAGGGAGAAGCAGGGTCTAAGCAGGGAGCCCGATGTGGGACTCAATCCAGGGTCTCCAGAATCAGGCCCTGGGCTGAAGGCAGCACTAAACCGCTGAGTCACACAGGCTGCCCCAAGACTGGGATATTTAAAAGATATCTAGAAGTCTGCTTACCTCTTACCTGTTATGGCTGGGATTAAAATCCCCTCAATTTTCTTCATAAAAATGTTGGCATAATAGCTGTGAAAAAATCAGGAAAGTTTTTTGTTTTCTTTTTGCCTAGCTAAAGTTATAAAATAGTTAAAGGCACAATCTTGGTTTCCTTTATTTTTTTTAAACTTCTAATACTTTATTTATACCATATTTTGAATTTATTTTACTTAACTTGCCTAGCCCTAAAGAACCCAACTTATCAATAATATTTCAATATAACTTTTTAAAGTTATATCACTTTCAAATGACATTATTACTATGTTTGAAATTTTCTCATGACCTAGTGAACACATATTTTCAAGAAATTACAGTTGATTCTTGAGCAACGCCATTTTAAACTGTGCAGGTCCTCTTCTAGGTGTATATTTCACAATACTAAATTGTAAATGTATTTCCTTTCCTTATGATTTTCCTAATAACAAATTATTTTCTATAGCTTACTTTATTGTAAGAATACACTATATGATGTGAATAACATACAAAATACACATTAATTGATAATTTATGTTATCAGTAAGGCTCTGGTCAACAGTAAACTATTATTAGTTAAGTTTTAGGGTGCTTTTCTTAATCTACTACTGGTGACTGACTCATGTTTTTATTCAACCATTATATACTTCATGCCTATTATTTATAGATTGTCATTCTAAGAATCACTGGAACTTACAAAATTGATCAGATATCCCCCCCCCACCTAAATTTTAGTTGGCTTAAAATATGTGGCTTAAAATTTCACCAAAAAAATCAGGTATTTTGATATATAATTATAAACATGAAGTAGAAAACAATGTCAAAGGAGCAATATAAAGTATTAAATGAGCTGAATAGGAAAATATACATACATTTATTTTAAAACTTACACATTATTATTATTAATTATTATTATTATTATTATTAGTGTGTGTGTGTGTGGTCAGCAAAGTTAAAATATTTACTGCCAGGCCCTTTACAGAAAAGATTTGCTGACTCCTGTCTTAGGGAACTAGACACATTTTAGGTAGCACGCTGTAGTAGAGTAGAAGACCCTTGTCCTTTCCTGGGAAGAGGGCCCATAGGAGTATAATAGTGTGTGTGTGTGTGTGTGTGTGTGTGGTGTGGGTGGGTGGGTGTGAGTGTGTACGTGTGTATGAACATCTCTGGGCATTTAGGGTAATCAGAGCTGAACCTGCTCATAAGGGCCGATCCAGCTGTCCGCCAGTTCCCACAGGGTGCTGTACCACCTTTCAAACTCCTCCTGGCTGCAGTGCTGCAAGAGCTGACCCACCTCCTCAGTGAGGAGAGCCACAGCCAAGTGCTTATCCAGCGTCTCACTCCACTTGCTGCCCAGGATGTTGTCTAGACTGGCAGCATGTCGGGCTGGAGCACCTGGTGGTGGGCACTGAGCATGGCTAGGGTGTGGCGGCAGGGCAGGTGGAATGTGTAAGTTTTACACATTTACACATAGGGACGT